>NW_015112731.1:507125-540646 GCF_001443285.1 Poecilia latipinna
TTTCAAACGAAAAAGATATCAATTTAATTTAATATGACTCGAAATGGGGTTAATTGGGGGGGGGGGGGGGGGGGGACTCACTATATTCCATGATTCAATAGCTTAAAAAACCCAAGTCCCATAAACAGCATTATAATTATCTGTGCAATTGACAACTATGTGTAAGTATTAATGGATGTGCATGTGCCATCCCACAGGGATCTATTCTGGGATTGATTTTGTTTCTTTTACATCTAAACATGTTGTCGGCTGCACTAGCTTCTTGTTTCCTCTTGATGATATTTAGCCCCTTTTTTTAAATACTTTTTTCCTGCATGGGGTATCGGTTAAGACCGACGCTTGTCCTGAAAATATTTTTAAAGTATTGAAAAGTCATGCACTTTTTTGTTTATGGCTTACATTTTGTCCAGTTTGTTAAAAATAGAATTAAGTTGCATTCTTTGGTATTCTTCCTGTATTTTCAATTGGCTCTCATAAAAACTCCTATGTTTTTTGTTTTTTTCCATCTAACTAGCACATTTACATTTGCTTTTCTTGGGGAGGATTAAAGGGGATTTGGTGCGATTATTTTTGTGTTTTTCTTAATAGTGTGAACAAATTAAATTCTGGTAAATTAAACCACTTTTAGCAGCAGTAAATTTTCTGTATTTTACAAGTTCTACAATACCCAAGTAGTTTTTTTTTTTTTTCATTCATTCAGTTTTAAGGATTTGCAGCTGTGTTTTAGATTATTCTCCTGTTACTTTACTCAGTTTCAACCGTCTACTGGCTGCCTAACACAAGTGTATGTCACCAGTGAGAAGAACACACTTGAACTCAACAGTATTTAAAGCTAAATGCTTTTACTCCTTTAAGCATGCAAGCCTTTTTCATTTTACTATTCGTTTTTTTTTTTTCTTTTGTGCGTCCTGTTTTGTATTCACAAGAGGGATACATTTCACCCACACTTTCTTTGTGGTAAAAAATTATGTATATTGATAGTAATTTTTCCACACATTAACTCTGTGGAATGCCCGTAGATGAGCATCTGCTTTTGCAGTTTAAACATTTGACCTGACAAAAATCCAAATCAGTAAACATCTGGGATTGTAAACTTTTGGAAGTTGAACTTTATATTGTTTGGAGATAACTTTTATAATCCTGTAGCGATTGATGGACATAGCAGCATTTCAGATGTCATGGCTAATGTACTTAATCCTTACAATTGTGTTAAACAAACACCATTAGGCCAGAAAACTGCCAAAACTCCTGCTTTTGTAAATGTGGGGAGGAATAACTGACCAAATGGAAGAATGTGTCGTTCTGGGTTGCTACTTATCTCCCATGAAAGAAGCAGGAGTAGTTTGAGGTTACTTGGTTTTACCCACGACTTTGTGTTTACTTGCTTGTCAAATTGGGGTTTCTGACACACGATAAGGCGGCGTTTGTCAAAGGTTTTGTCTACGCTTCCAAGCACAAATTTCCCCCACCGTCGTACACTTCACCCTGTGTTTAAACTCCCGTGCGCCTGACCGCTCTGTCTGCACTTAGGCGCTGGCATCTTCGCTAATAAGTTCGTGAGATGAGATGCTGCTGAAAGCAGTTGTCATAGCCCAATGTTTGAACTGGCAGCATTCACTTTCCACTTCCAATCCCTGGAGAGGAATGACCAGAGCGGAGTTAGCAAAACATGCTTTCATATTGCTCAGCTGGCCAACCAACCCGGCATATGCTTCCCAGCATATGCCGGGTTATTGCTTTCTAACAATAGCATGTATTCTACGTAAGCATATATTGCTTTCCACATATGTTCTATGTAGAAAGAAAAAGTGTCTGATAATTGCTGCAGCCACTAAATATGTGCACACATGACTGATTAGATCAGTCATTGTCAGTGGATGGACACAGGTTCCTGGATGGCCACCATCTGGCAGTTGTAAATTGTTTAGTTTAGAAAAGGACCTGTGAGGGGAACAGGGACTTGTAAAGCACTTTGAGTAAACCCTATCAGAGGATTAGCCCAAACACCTGAGAGTGTCCTTCTCTGGCACTTCATGTGAATTTAAATGGCATTATCTTACTTTTTGAGGTGATGACTGATTTTTCTTCCTTCAAAACATGTCATTCCTTTTAATGTAATCAGAAGTCAAATGTTTTGCACGAATTACAATTAGGTGTTGGCCACTATTTGATTCTGGCGGTATGATAAACGTACTGCAGTGTACCAGTTGAAAATGTAAATCAAAAATGCGTAATATGCATAATATGGCATATTGGCTATTTTGATCAAGTATAAACTGATAAATTAGTCAGGCAATCTCTGTTAATTTATTAAGAGAGGAAGTAAAGGCATCCATGATGCCAACAATTTATTACAGTAACATTTGTTTTGTGCAACCTTTTTACAACAAGAAGGCACTGATCATCGCCCATCCTCAAACGTCGTTGAAGTTTAGCGTCTTGCTCATGGCCACTAGTTCCTAGATTTAACACTTTTGAACTTCAATTTCAGACAGCTGAAACTGAAGTGCTGACTGATGGGAGGTCTTCAGGGACTTTTCATAGGATTTACAGGAAAGTTCTTTGTGCGTCCACCAATTTCTCAGTAGCTGCTAAGTATTGTGACACATTAATTACCACCTGCTGAAATAATTTATGAATTAATGTAAAAAAAAAAAAACCCTTCAAATATTGCTAACGGGAAATGGTCTAACTATGGAAATCCCACTTCCACTTAGGCAATAAAACTGTAATTATGACCACCAACTTTAAAAGTTTTAGCAATATCCTGTTATGAGAGAAAGCAATAAAACTGCTTTATGAGACCTCACTGCTGGTAATGTCAGAGTTCCCCGTTTCAAAGTGTCATGTTTGAAGAAAACGGCACGCTGGCTAAATCTAGAGTGCAACTCTTTGTGCGTCTGTAGGTTATCTGTCTTACAACTTGTTCTCATAAATTCAAATTTCCACCGCAAATGTCAAAACAACAATGGCTTTCCCTGTCCGGGCTAATGGCGTTAGCCCAAACCACGGATATTCTCCATGTGCACGCAATTATTATTATTATTTTTTTAAGGTCACATACATCTATAGCTCATAAAATAAAAAGGGAAAAACAACAAGAGGCCGTCTGCACAATGAGGCCAGATGACAGAGACCCAAGCAAAGGCTGAACAAAGAAACAGCACGTCAGCACATTAGCCAGTCAGAAGACAACTTACAACGAAAACAGTGTTGTATTATTCTAAACGATGTGGGGGGGCGCAAATTAGCCATTTTGCTCGTTCTGAGCTCGAACCTGCTTAGGCTTCGGCTGATTTTACAGTAACTACCACTGTCTTGTGGTCTACAATAACCACACAATCGGTGCTTTCATTGGGCCTGAATAAAAGTAATGACCTCACTGCTCCTGACTGGACCACCCTTAAACGAAAACTCAGATGAAAAAACAAAAAACAAAAAAAAAAAACAAATCAAAGTGTCATTTCGTGGCTGAGTGTGAAATGGATCTCTCCGTCAGGTGCCGTTTCCAGACTTTCCGTGCGGTGCCGAAACGCTGTTTTCACATCGATGGTGGGAGTGAACGTGCTGATGTTAATAAGTGATCCAGGAAATCCACAGGAGTAATGTCACAGCTTTTAACAAGCAGAATTACATACATACTGTGGGCAGAGGTTTCTGCTCTGCGTAGCGTCGCGAGTGACCTCAACCTGCAAACACTGCAGCGTTTTTCTCCTTCACGAGCAGTTTTTTTTCCCCTTCTTCTTTTCCATTTATTTTCTGCACACATCAAGTTATCTTCCACAGCCATTTTTTTTTTCATAACAAATAAAACTGCACTGAAATCAAAATGGATCTCATCCATCTCTGTCTCAGTGGCTCTTATTAATAACCATGGAAAGGCAGAGAGGTTTGAGAGTAAGAATGTAAGTCTACATGAGGGAACGTGTGCTTGACCGAGATTAATTGTGGGACAAACTGTAATGCTTATAATATTGCTTGTAGCTTTATTGTGCTTGCAGGATAGTATTTGCTGAGCAGAGGACAAGTAGAAGGCACCCAGCACCAAATGACTCTCTCCCTCTTCTCTGGTGCTGGCTCAGCAGGGTTAGAGTTTGCCTCAATCGGCTCCCTGATTGCATTGGCCTTCTGTCTACCAAGCCATTGATTCCCATGCTCCAGCCAAGCACTTTTCTGTTCGCCTGGCTCTCCTCTCAATGCCTACATCCCAAACCGCCTCAATACTAGCATTACCCTGCTGTTATCTGTATTACTGCTGAGGTCAACTGGTTTACGGTGAAAGCAAAAGATGTGTGGTTTCTTGACTTGCGTCCTGCTTAAAAGTTGAGCAGAGGTTGGCTTGAATAATCCCAAAGGTCATAAGGTGCTGTTTCATCATTCTTCTCAAGACATTTATCATTTTGACTCGAACTCAATTACTGGTACTTGAAGTCAAATGGACCAACACTTTGCAAAGGTTGCAGATTTGAGGGGCAAGACGCATAACACTTCATTATAATATTCCATATGTCCTTTCAAGGGAAACATTTAGCTGCTGTACAGCTATAGTTATGATCAAAAAAGATTATAACTTGGTCTATCTGTTGCTTCAGCACATTGTCAAAATCATCCAAAGTGAACCTCCTATGAAACTGATAGGATATTCCATGCGAGCTCTCTATGGGTGGGGGAGAACACAAAGGGCACATTGATGGCATTCCAGCTTCCCATATTAAAAGCGGGACTTTGATAAAAAATCTGCCTTTCTGTACAATCAACATATGTCAAGAGTGTAATGCATGCCTCCTAATAACATGGTGAGATTTGATCTGCCTCCGATCGGAGTAACCTTGCATTTGCACCGTCGCAATGTTCATGTCGAGCCACAAGGTGTGTTTCATATTGGACAGAAACACGAAACCGGACGCAGAGGTGGGAACATTCGCAGACACTAAATATTCTCTAACAAAAACACAAAAGCGTCTAGGTCAGACCTTTGAAGATTAGAAACCCAAGGAGACGGTCTATTAATATTCTTTGACCAATTCAGAAATACCTTGTCTCCTTTCCCGCCTCTCCTGCAGACAAGGATATCTTTTTCACTTGTATGATTTGAGAGGGGAGCACTTTAAAGACTTTTGGGAAGTAGAATAAGTTATTTGATGACAGTAAGTCTATTCAAATGTTAAGAATATCTGTTAACGCTTTAAGGACCAGGCAAGACCTTTAGAATTAAGTAGCCCAGTCTGTAGAGTCTTACAGCTACCTACACACATTGACTTGGGAAATCATTAATACTCCAAGAACTTTTTCAAAATCATATAACAACCAGTACAACTATATTTAACACCAACAAAAACAAAATCTAAAAATTGTGGCAACTATTTACCTTGAGCCCCTCATACTCTAATATTTCTTAATAAAACCCAGTCCAATAAATGGCCTTTGGAAGTCAAATCAAATTTAGAAGTAAAAATACAGCTGATCTGTAAAGGACTAAGAGATTTGTTACAGAAAATTTGTGACAAACAGCATCATCAAGATAAAGGAACAAATTGGACAGGTCAATTTAAATTTCAAAGCAGGGTTCAGCTACAAAATATCACAAGCTTTTACAGTCTGATAGGTCACTGTACATCAACCACAAGAACACAACAATCCCACCTGTGGACGAATGCTTTCTGTCCACAGGGACTGAGAAGATACTCAGGATTGATGGAAAGATGGAGGGCTGCAGGGAAATTTAGAGAAACAAATTTTTAAGATCCTCCGAAAGACATGAGACTGGGGCAGAGGATCACATTCCAGCAGGTTTCAGTGAAAGCATATTCAGATGTCAGAATGGCAAGTCAAAGTCCAGGCCTAAATCTAATTGAGAATTTGTGGAATGGTTTGAAAATGGCTGAATCAACTTATACTTTTTTTTGACAGAACAATAAGCAAAAGTACAGTTTCAATATATGTGGACCTGAAAAGACTTCCTGATTTAAAGGAAGTTTCATTTTTATAAACCCCCCACTCCCAAAAATGTATATACATATTAAGTGTTGACGCAGCAAGACAACACATACCTACAGTTCCCGTCTTAAGCTTCATGAAAATATATACAGAGTATTTTAGTGTAACCAATACACTGGCATCTTCTATGGTAACAGAGATAGACAGAAACAAATATGAAAACCGCACTGACAAAGCACAGGCTGCACAAGTCAACCTAAAGAATTGCCCCTAATTTTTACACTCGCATAAGGCACGGTTCTTTAATCAAAAATCAATAGTGCAATTTAATTCTTAGATAACTCAATCCTCTGAAACTAATTCCTTCATTTCCTCTCAGCTCGTCTTCGATTGTCCAACCAAAACGCTGAAGCCAAAGCTTCTTGGTATGGAGCTCATTGTTCTGAAGCCAGTCAATTCCAGTCCTCGGACCAGTCTACCACAAAGTTAATAGTTATTCAACTAGCCAACTCCAAACACTAAAATTCAGAAGTTGTTTGAACCATAATCCCTCTTACAAAGAGATGCTTCTTATTCATGACTTAATCGATCAAGGTCCTGAGACCTGCAGGCCAATCAATATGATTACAGAGCTGTTAAGAATCGGTACACACTTGCAGACTCTTAATAAACAAATGTGCTGACTAGACGGCTTGAAAGTGTACATGTAAGCCGTCAGTCATCGACATAGTCCTGAAGTAACATCCGGGGGGATTTAACAGCAAGCTAATTAGGAGGAACTGGTCTTATTTGTTCACCTTTACTAAGGATTACGTTAAAACATTAATTGTCATGTTACTTTGTTCTTACTGCACTCTTGGTCTCTTTAGTGATCTTGTAATTTTCCATCAAACATGTAGAGCAAGTTAGCATTAGGCAACAATGGAGACAGAGACCAATGCACCATAATATAATATTTTCACATGTTCACATGTAAGCACTTTCGGACAGGGACAGATTATTAAAGATGAACTTTACTGGTTAAGCCAATTAAGGTGGGAATGGACTCATTTTTTTTTTATATAGCCAAGCGCTCATGCAAGTTGCAACAAATTTCAAACTTGGGTCATTAAATGAATAACGCAGACTCTGAAAAGACCAAGAAAAAAAATATATGTGAATGTAACAACTAGCCTTTTCATAAGCCACATTGGACACACTCCTGACACCTCTTTGAGTTCTGAATAAAAAGGTGTCGGAAATAATCCTCAGATACTTTGGTCCGCAATAGAAAGCTAGGTATAGTTAGCAACAAGACTTCTGTCCAACAAACAAGTCTGTCTAACAACCATGTCACATTTGCTCCCCTATTTCATCTGTTCTGATGCTCAGCATGAACTTTAAAAAAATGCCTTAATGCATTGAGTTGTAACCATGTGATTGGCTAACTTTCTATTTTGGTTCACATGCAACTGAATAGGTGCACCTAATAAAGAGGCAAGTGAGTGCAAAATAAAATAAAAATAGAAGGTTCATTTTAAAACAGGTAAACATGAAATCAAGAAAGACAATTAACAGCATCACTGTTTCAAAGTGTTTATCAGCTGAAGTTTCCAAATCCTTATTTTCTCAGCTGGAATCTCATTGTGGGCTTTTACCGATTCAGTGCCAGGAAGGAATTTGAAGAGAAGAACTCGGCATCCGGTTGGAGTTAGCATGTTGTTTCTGTTTTGTGTTACATCTGCGGTCTGATCCAGGACTGAGGTAAGTGTGAGCTGATAGGTACCAACAACTGGTATGTGTGCTCATTACTATTGCTTGGAACATGTATCTTGTCTGGACAAGCATGAAAGGGGGGTTTGTAAGGTAGAAGACTGGGGGGGAAAAAAAGGAGAAAAGGAAGGTCAATCAGGGAAAAATTGACAGAGGAAAAAGGTTAGAGTCAGAAGTTAAATGAGAGAAGGGCAAGATCCAGCTGAAAGAGATAAAGGCCTTTCAAAGCAATGTCTGGATAAAATGCTTGGCACTTCAGTTAAAGAGCTAACGTCTCCCTTTATATTCACATAATCTTTTTTAAAAAGTCAACACGTCTGTACTAACTGCTGTGATGCTTCATAAAAACAAAAGCTTATCCTAAAGACCACTCGATAGTGAAAGAAGCGAAGCTCAGGTACGTTCACTCCGCAAGAATTTCTCTTCTCAAACAACTCTTTACCGTTTGAGAGTGCTTGGCACAGACTCCACTCCTTTTATTTCTTTGTTTGCTCTTGGCCGCCTCGTCTTGTTTTCATGAACTGGCCCTTTAATCCTTTCTAACCGCACTTCATGCAAACAACATGGGGCACTGACGTATACGCTGGACAATTGCACAAACACAAACATGTCCTAACATTTACAGCGGTGATTGAAGCCGAGGCCTGAAACCTAAGGAGGGTTGGAACGAGCCCGTTTTCCCAAGAGCATGCAGAGTGCACACGTGTGTGTATCTGAACAGTGGCCATGTGTGATTAGAGGCATGTTCTGGGCATTGTTCTTGGCATTTGGAAGCATCACATCTGATATCACTTCCATACTGTAACAATAAACCACGTCAGCCCCCTTTCAAAGAGTGGACAGAGAGTTCTGGACAACGACACCCGTATCTGAAATTCGAGACGTCGAGCTGAGGGGATCTTTTTTATTTTTTATTTTTTTTCTCCGATACGAACAAAAACGTCGACGAATTTACTTGCTACAAAGGGTCGTCCTTTAAAAGACTTCACAGCCAAGAAGGGTTCATACGAGCCGGTTTAAAATGCGTTGCGACGTCTGAAAAGAGGTGGAAAAATAAGCTACTCAAATGAGTCATGAAAGAGAACAACAACTGACACACTTGGTGAGTTGAACTGTAGAATTAGTCACGGACACGGTCGGAGGACCCACGAAAACAGAAATCATCGCTCTCAAACGCACGCAAACCATCCGTCCAAAACGCCACTGGTGACATAAGTGCCGGTGTGAGTGATCATTAAGTGACTGTGGCAGGTTGTTCTTGCCCAGGCTGCCCTCGCTGCATCTGTTCTCTATAGAGCCTCATTAGTGGAATTCCTTTGAGAGATGATGGGCAGATTGGGACGAGGGTCCCAGACTTCTGCTGTCTGTGAATGTGACAGAGCTCATAACATTCAGGTCTGGACAAGATGAAGAGGAAACCTGAAGGAAATGCTCTGATAGGAACCCCTGACCTCTTAGCTAATGAACTAATGAGCCCGACTATGGGGAGATAAAAGGCAAATCAGAATTTCTTTCTTTTCTTTTTTTAACTGGAAAGTATTTTTAAATACAGGTTAAATCTGATATTCTCTATGAAAAACAATCTCAGTTTCCTCACTCACTGACAATAAATCAGACTGAAGTTTTTGCAAACATTTCCTTTGCAGAATTGCCTTTCAAACTGTACAACCGTTTAAACTGTGTAAACTTTTTTTTGGTGTCCTTCCACAAGCTTTCTGCAGTAGTTTGCTGAACATTTGGCCAGTTATTTCTCAACTGTTTTAGATTTTGTTGGATACCAAGCAATACCAAACATTTCTAGTGGCGCAAGAGGAAATATTAAACTTAAGGATGATTGATGTAAAAGTCAGTCTCAATGGCTTTGGTTAATTTTGGTCAGTCGCAATGCATCTTTCAGTATTTTTTTTTTTTTTTAAAGCTGTGTACGGCAGCCGGTGGCAGAAGCTGCTCCGCTACCCCAATCTATAATGTCTAGATTTTGTTTACTTCAAGTTCATTTCGGTTGCATGTCTGCATGGAAACAGAAAATACAGCAATTTGATTCAAAAATATTCTAATTTATAAAAAGAAAACTTTGCCAAAGAATGTTCAGCCCACAAAGTCACGAAGCTTCATGAAATGATCTTATTTGGAAAAAAAAAAAATCAACAAATTCCACTGGATTTCTGTTGCGCCAAAAATCCTGTGATCTCAAATATCAGAGGAAAAAGAATAAAACTTGTCCTTCTCCCACAGTTTCTATTCCATTTTCCCCCCCCATATGTTCATCCAATTCATCTCAGTCAGTTTTAGACCACTGAATCCTTTCCCGTCACCAACGTTCCTCTGCTTGATGGCGTTCACGTAATCAGTTTGAGTCAGAGATAAATTTTCATAAACAATGAGTGACATCTCCCAGCTGGCTTTGATTTTTCTAGCTGTCTTAGCAGGTCAGGCACTTCTTACACCGGATCACAAAACCAGAACATGATACCTTGTAAATCCCAGTGGACCGCTGGGGGTTGAACACTCTCGTCCTTATATTATGCACTCAAACACACACAAAGGTACACGCATGAACATTTAACAGAAGTGAAACTAACGGTATGCATGTGTATTGATATGGTGGGAAAGCAGACATTTCCCTAGAACAATCTTTAATTATTACCAAATATGTATTTTTATTTTTATTTTTTTAATCTTTGATTAAAAAAGCTGCAGTGGGGTTGAAGATGTCAGGGTATGTTCCTGCTACAAATTGTGTGAAACACCCCCCACCCACCCCCAAAGTTCCACTATGACAACTGGATTGAAAAGGTGCCAGCGACAGAGACTCCCATCACTGGTGACGAGTGAAAAAGCGGCTGAATTGCAACAAAAATGTTACAGTTTCACTGAAAACCAGCATTGCTTTGTCCTCGAGTCACTCTCGGTCATCTGCTATGTTAATTGATTAGAATATCACGCACAGGAGGATATTCATTTCCAACCAGAACTAGCGTGAAGTGGCAGCACTTGTGAGCGATTGTAGTTATCACACTAATTCGTACTCAAGACACTCAAGGAGAATAGAGTAATTTGTATTTGTTCAAAGAAGTCAGCGATTTGATTGGAGTGAAAGTGGAACTGGAATGGATAAAAGCGTGTTGAATCGTCCATTATATGCGGAGAATGAGGTATTTCTGAAGCTCATCTGTTTAAGATGCTTGTAATTTGAGGAGACCCCAGTTTGATCCCTGCTGGTGTCACCACATTTGTTGAAGTTTATACCCCAACTTTAGCTTTTAGATGTCTACAAACAAATTGTCCATGTGGATATTGTTCAGACACCTTCTAATTAACACCCAGTCAGTTTCCATGTAAAACGAGTCCAGATACCAACATAATTGTCATTCTTTCCAAAATGGAAACATCTTTTTGTAAAACACTGCCACATTAGCATTATTTCTTTATGTTCAGCTTGGCGTGAATGATGCGTCATGTATGGTACAATTTGTGTATTGTTCTCTTTTCATTTTCATCTCCGTATTGCACTTAAACCGATTGCTATTCGTCTCCCTAATTTGCTACATTTAAAACAGAAATCTCTGGAATTAATCCAGGATTACAGGCACAAGTGTGGAAAAATATAAAACTTTTACGCAGGGATATAAATTGTATCTAAAGAGCAACATAAGTTTTAATTAAGGACACATTGGCATTTTTTGTTACCTTCCAACTATTGAAAAATCTTAAGCAAGTTTTCCAATAAAAGTCTAATACTTTTACATGATGAATAATTGGCAGTGATATATGTATATTTTTTTATTGCGAGCCCCAGTCAAGACTGCTGCATGGAAAACGTGTCTCACCTTTGCTTTTTGTCAAAATACAAAGCCATTTATTGATTTTGCCATAGCAAACTATTTCCCCAAGTGAATTACTCAAAACACACAGTTAACCATTGGCAGGTACTGCAAAATCTAGCTGGATTTAATAAAATGTGACTGCCGACTTTAAAACAGGCCTCAACTATGAAGTTTAGCTCTCCCCACCTATTCCCATAAGACTACAAATATCCATGTAAATATATCGGATTTGTTTAAATCTTCAGCTCGCAGTTCACGCAGTTGCTTAGACCTCACAGATGCCACGTTACATAGCAAGAAATAACATAAATAAATAGAAATAGAAAACAGCAGTTTTGTTTTACCATTTTATTGTCCTTCCATTATGGCCGTATTAAAATTGTCCCACTTCTCATTGCTTTAAGAGTTTCATTCAAATATCTCAGTGTCAGCTTGCTGGGGAATTGCATCCAGATGTGGCATCGGTCTGGTGTACAGTCCTTCAGACCGAAAGACACAGAATAGGTGGCTGAAGTTAAGGGGGACAAGAAAGAAATCACGTGGCTTTCGGCACGCTTCAACATCCACTGAGTAAACATAACCCTGTTTTGACCCGTAGTTGCCAACTTCCCCTTAGGGACTCCTGCAGGTCCATTAGACATGTTCAGATACCGCAGGCTTAACCTGCCCTTTTTCAAACTCAATAAGTGTCCCTCAGGAAGAGACGTTATACTGCTGTACAGCTACAACAAACTCCAACAAGGGTCTCCAATGGTAAAATGCAAACAATTTGGACCTCCAGCAAAGAATGAGGCTCTCTTGAAGTAAAACAAATCGAGCCTTAAATTGGGTTTTGATTTTTGTCTCCTTAACAATATCCAGCTCTCACACTGTGGGGTCATGGAATGATTCCCAGAAGATGTTGCACTTGGCTTCTAAAAGGTTTCTTTTCAAATATCCACAGCAGAACCATGTCTGAAATCACCCAGACCTGTTGGACGTGTGGGGGCATTTTGCTACTATGGTTAGTTGGCTACATTATAAAAAAAAAATAATAATAATAATAAAAAGTCTTAGCTGACCTCTTCTTTTTTCTGATTATTGTAAAACTAAACAGCCGAAGCAGTTTACTGTTAAACAGCCTGACCACAAAATAGATCATAGCATTGTGCTTTCTGATACCGCCCAAGGTTATAGGACCATATTGGGAATTTGTGATGAGTAATGTGATGACAAAATTTAGGCGTGCCCCATCATTCAGCCCTGAATTACCCCTTTTCGGAAAATACAGTACACACAGTACAACAACAACGACGCATAAATCCAAGATTTTAGGACAAATTAACCTCAAATCTCAGAACAAATCAGATTAAAAAAATACTGTTTTTCATAATGATCATGGTTTCTTTCAACCTACCTATCTGTCTATTCATTGTCTTCTGAATATGCAAGATTGGATCCCAACCGCCTTGGACTCATAGGATCTGACTTTCATTGCGCCAATCTCCAGTCAGGCGTGACCTGCAACAGTGCATGAGGAAAATCTTGCCATGAAGACACCTAAAGAGCCATAAAATCTGCAAATGATAAGAATAATGGTCTGAAGGGTCACATGTAGTTGAAATTCCCCACCCAAGTAATTTCTTTGGAGTCACTATCTAGGGTCTCCAGTTTGCCCTCAGAAGCTCATCCTCACATTTTCAGTCTGTAACCTAATTTTGTTTAAGAGGCAGCAGTCGCTCTGCAGGCACCATCAATCGCTTTACAACACCGGCAATCAAAACAGAATAAGGACTGCAGGCACTTATTTTTACATGCTGGAGAGTAATTATAGAATGTTTGAAACTCATTGACGTTCTCTCTGTGCCATGCATCAGATTCCTTGGTAAGATCTTATTGATTCCAGCTGTAATGGGGTCTATCCGTTGCCGCAACAAGGTTTATATTTATTCAATATCAAATTTAGAAAGACTATTTGCTGGAGATGGAAGATGGATTTACAAATTTCACCCTTTTTGCTCTCATCAATTGGTAGATCATTTCCTTGTATCACATCCGCTTTGATATAAAAAATATTTTGTAGAATTTAGAAGTAGGAAATAGAGGTCTTTGGTGACGATGAATTAATCCATTGAGGTTTGTTTGAAGTTGAAACGGTCATGAGAGTAAACAAATTGCCGCAGATTTCAATAAAACAAAGGCACCAGGTACTAGCTGTAAAGTCGGACTAACATTTGAAACTCATGAAACCTCTCCAGAGAAGCAAAAGAAAACCGAACAAATGTATTATTTCTGGGTAAAATGTAATTTCCATTTTATTTTCTATCAAACAAACCAGCTTTCTTTTTTTTAAATCGTGACAATAAGATGAAATGCCAAATTAATTGAGAAAATAACCTGACGCTGAAACTGTTGTGATGTAGCTATATTTACCATTTAACCATGTTATGAGTCCATATATACATTTGGAGCGCGTAATCTCGCTTTTAGTCAGTTATTATTTTGTACATTTTCAAAACAGTGTCTCTGGCATTCAATCATTGCTTTGTGATTTTTAAAATAAAAAAAATAAAAAAATCAGCTTCAAATTTGTTTCTGCAAACATATATGTTGAGCATCACATAATATTTAAAGTAATCAAATATGCACTAGAAACCTGAAGTCACATTTTCCAGTTTAAATTTAGCAGCCACACGAATGTGTTAAAGGTCAACTTTTCATCTAATTATACATCAAGCATGAAATAATCACGATGTCCAAGTGATTTGGGTCTGGAATTAGATGAAAAACATCCTGACAAGAGGGAACCATCTGAGAATTAGACTCTTAGAAGTTCCATTGTTGTAAAAAGGAAAGTGTTTACTCTTTCCATGGCTCATCACTGACTGTGATTGGTTAATTACACACAGAGCAGGAAATCTACAATCGGCTGTCTCTGCCTCTGCAGATTTCACATAGCGGAGAAGTTATTCTCAGACCGCCACAAGATTATCTGGATTCTTGTCAAGGCCTTAAAATGAAAACCACAAGCATCTGAAGCACTTATGTCGGACTCTTGACTAATCAGACAGCAGGCTAGAAGAGTAGCCGGCCAGTTTCTCACAGGTACTTTTTCTCACAGGCACCACGGAGTGGGTTTGACTCATTCACAAGCAGCCGCTTACAGCACAATCAGACCATCTGCCAAGAAACATTCCAGTCACTGGTTTTCTGATTTCTAACCTACCCTTCTGCGCCCAAAATAATGTCTTTGTGCTCATTGTGGATTCCTCGCAAGTTTATACGGACCACTGTGTGACTGCTTGTGAATTATGCTGAGGGATGATAAAAAAAGGAACGACTGGTTTTTTAATAGTAGCTCTGCCCTCACATAAAAACATCCGCAAAAATGTTACGAGTACATTTTGGAAGTAGATATTTAGATAACTGCTAAGAAATAAATGCATGAAATAATTAATTTCATGTAATGCTAATAAATTTGATTTTTTTTTCTTCAAATATAAAGACCAAATGGCCTTTGCATTACTGGTTTTGATTTTTAAGAAAATGTTCAATCATGAAAATTAAGACGAAAATGTTTCTTAAATCAAACGCATTAATGTCACCACCATCTTTAATTTAATGGGACAGTTAATTATGAAGACAAATATTGTTGGCATTTATTAACTACACATTATTTAATGTGTTATAGAAGCGAGGCTGCAGAAACAGCCACATTTCACCCAGCTGTTGAGAGAAAACAGTTCAGTGTAAACAGTTAAGTCTGTTTTTTTATGAAAGAGTGGCGAGAAGGCCAAAGGAAAAAAAAAGTGCTATGAAAGACAGTAAGTAGTCGAGTAAATGTACAACCGAGACCACAACTGAATTTTTTGGCCTACATGCAAAGCGCTGTGTGTATAACTCTTAGTGGTGCTGTGGGGGATGCCGTTCTGTAGTTCAGACAGAAAAGATTCTTAGCGTTAATAGAAGGCTGAATGGGGCTACATAAATGAATAGCTATTAAAAACAAGAAATATTTTAATCTCTACCCTAAACGCACAGCTAGAGCTACATCAAATCATATAAAAGTGTTACTTCCAGTTAAAGTCCAGACCTAAATTCAATTCAGAACCTGCTCCAACCTGCTTTCATACTTTTGCAAGCCACAGTACATAACATGATTTTAAACTTTAAATGCTGCATGTGTTGTCAAAGGTAAGATAATTTTCCACAATTGGACTGAACTCAGTGTTGACCAACCCCTCAAGGTCTAAACTTTCAGCTGGGGTTGATAAAATGCCACGTAAAGAGTTCAAATGTACTGCACACAGGATATAAGAGGTGAAAAATTTTAATACTGAAATGGAAGAAGCAAACATCATCTGTGGGAGCAATTGAAACGGCTGGATATGGCTTCACTGTTTCCATTTCAGTATTAAGATTTATTCAGTAGGACTCTTGTTGTTGCTTTTTTTTAAGCTAGAATCATTAAACATACTGCAAAAAAAAAAAAAAAAAAAAACGGACCTCAAAACCAATACCCTTAATTGACTGACCACACACATCCCTGCCAGCTCCCCCAAATCTAGTAACAACCTGCACAATTAAAAGTAGTTTTGCAAGGAACAATGTGTAGCCACTCTCAGGGGCCACTGAAAATGCTTATCTCCAAATTACTTGCAGGGTTCATTGTAAATTGGAGCCCAAAGCCGACAGAGTGGTGGACTGCAAGATTCATGTCTCTTGGATAACATAGAGGTGATTCAAGCCCAGAAATGTATCGTCACGGTTCAGATGATCTCTCTGTGATCCTAACCGCTGACCCAGAAGAACGCAACACTGAAAAACACCAGGTATGTAGCCGCAGCTCTCGTTTCAGATTCCTCCGTTGTTTTTATTGCTGAACCACTGCCAGATGGAAATGGTCCAATTGGTTTCTTTGTCTTTTTCTATTTGAGGATTGATTTACACTGAATATTTCATTTATTTTCAGGGTGTGAACATCCCACTACCAACATTTAACAGTCCTAACGCTGACAGCATTTACAACTTGCAGGTCTATCGAGTCGTCCAAAGAAAATCTTTCCTAGCCTAATCTTAACAAGAGACTATGGCCTTAAAAACTGTTGTAGAAATCGAAACTGCATGACACGTCAACACCTGTGTCAGTGGCAAGTCAGCAGGTGTTTGCCCTCTCGGTTCCCCTCCTGCCCCCCGCAACTGGCCGAGCACTTCTCTCCCACCAAACACGATGACCTGCAGTGAAAGTTCAGCTGTCTTCCGCCTTCTAAGGTCATACGAGAAGCGCACAAGTGGCAAAGCAATCACTATTAAAGAGGACGGATCCGGGGCAGGGAAAGAGGGCTCGCACATGGGAAGAAGAGCGGGTAGCTCCTCAGACAAACAGGGTCATTAGCACTTCCAGAGGGAGTCTCAGCAGGGGGTCAGGACTTTGAGGGTTTGATCTCAGCGAGAGCGTCTGAAGCTGTGAAACGTGGGGGCAAACGCAAAACCGTGGGGAGGGCCGCAAATGGTAGAGCGATCACAGCGACTGCAAGCTTTGCTTTCAGAGGTCAGGTGGCTTTTTCATCTCCGCTAAAGGCGTTTGGAAAAAGTGACGTGGCGCACAATGGACGGGCGCTGTTGTAATTGACGGAGACCCGGAGACGGGTTAATGGTATTCTGCATGTGTTACACAAAGCACCTGGAAACAGACAACAGAGCAGAAGAAAAAAATTGAAAGCAGCAAAGATGTCTGAGAGCTTGTCCTAAGACAGAAGGATGAGGAATTGACCACAGTAAGCGATGGATGCAAAACTGTCAGTCCTAATAGGCAAAAGTATTGCAGTAGACTGCTGCTTCAGGAGTCCGGGAGAGAACGCTGCAATGATCAACACAGGGGAGCCAATTAAAAAGCAGACTCTGGCAGCCAACCACATTACCCACACCCTCATGTGACACTGGAAACATTTCAGAATCCACAGAGATGACTTTATATTTTATCTTTATTTTCTCTAAAATCGTACCCAGCATTTTCAGTCTTCACACTAGAGAATATCATCGATCTACGGTCTCCAGTTAAATCAATGAACAGTCTTATTTCTAACAGAACAACTTGCAGGAGTCCGGCCCTGGCTCTCGTTACAGTGAGAAGAGAGGAGTGCTGACATTACTTCAGTCTTCTGATAAGATGGCGAGCCAAATGACGAGGCCACTCAGGTGGAGGAGTTGAGCCTGAAATCTATTCTGACGATAACAAGTCTCACTGAAAGTTTCGTGATGCCGTTGCCCGCAAAGATCAAACACCATCGTTTGTTTCTCTCTCACACTCCTAAGACTGAGTTTGTCTTAGTTCTCGGTTGCTTTTTTTCTCACTAATTGGAGTGAAGACCCACAGATATGGGATGCAGGGAAGTTCATTCATAGTTGTCACTGGAAAAGCTGCAACAACCGTTGCAGAAATTCAGTGGTTCTCACAATCTTGTGGTATCACAAGATTGTGAGATCTTGATGATGCCACAAGATTATGTGGCATCATCAAGATAAGACAACTAGGTCTGCCAGGTGACTGGGAAGCAAACATGCTGGCACACTAAGTTCATTCTAAATGCAGTGGAGTTATTTCTGTGTGGGAACATCGGTGCTGAAAGAGTAACTATGCTTGGCAGGAAACTAATTATATGTTGTTTATTGTCGGCCAATCAAAGGGACAGCTCAAAAAAAGCTTGTTAGTTCGAGTGATTGAGGCAGTTTAACTCAGCAGAGAGCGTTAATGCATTTCTAACGTGACAGATCCCGAAACATGAAAAACAACGAAATAGAAACAAAAAGCTAAAAGCTTAAGTGTGACAAAGAAGGAAACGGAACAAAAGAAAGCAAAACTCTTAGTCACAAGACTGTATGTCTCTTAATTATTCACCATTCGCACCCCTCCAAACACTGGACATATTTTATCTCACAACTCATATTACGAACAAAGAATTAATGTGCACCATCTAAAATCAAATATATCTTTAATAAGATGTAAACGGAGAAACATGATTAAGGTTTTGAAAATGACACGGCCGTAGTCGGACATCACTGAGGTCTGGAAAAGTTAAAATCCTCTCTTGCTGCAGTACATCAGTCCAAGAAGGCAGCTGGTTCATCTATCACCATTTATCCCCTGCAGCCCTCCACTGCCATGCTTTAACATCTGTCAGACACCATGCTGAATATCACAGATAGACACAAAACTGTTCACAAAGCTGCAGCTTCTCTGTTTGATGACCGTTCATTGGAACACATGTAGGTCATTGAGCTTGTTGCAAGGCTGACATCTGCTCAAAACTTCATATAAATGCATGTAGAAAGTAAGGGTTATAGCCATTAAAGCTGTTCTACAATTGACAAACATGGAGGGGTCAAGGTTCAAGAAGTCAAGAGGTTGCTGTCAATCGTCACATTCGTCAGGAAATAGCTTCTGCACTCACATCTTCATCTGTTGTTTTGAGTTACGAGCAGCTCTGATGCATTGGTAAAACAAACATGGCTCGCATGCGACTTCTGGAATTCGAACAAAGGTTTAACAGGTCGTTGCGCCGCCAAAGCTCGGTCTCAATCACGAGTTAAAAAGATGAAAACTTTGGAAAGGCTTATGTTTGGTAAACATGCATGCAAATGTGTCCAGTAGACAATTTCCATCGGGATGGAGTTACCCAGAACTGAATTCCATCCGAATGAAAAACAAAAACACGTGTCATGACCTCCGGGGGAAGATATGAATCTGAGAGGTGGGGATGTTTGAATTATCGTCAGTGGGTGGCAGGAAGCTTCTCACCATGCACCATTTCAGGATTGTCCGGAAACGGCACGCAGACAGAATCATCTTCCCGGTGAGGGGGAATGTCAAGCTGCCGGGTTGAATTCCTTTCCCCTAGTTTGGAGATTGACCTCCCTGCCCTTTGCCCCACAAATCTTCAGGTCCACAGGTCCTTCAACTGTTGAGGACCAGGATGGCCATCACAGCTCGTCGAAAGAGATGAACAAGCGATTTTTCTTCTTCTCGTCATGTGTTCATGCGAGTCTTTAAACGTTTTTTTTGTTGTTGTTGTTGTTTTGCTAACATTCAGAAGCAAGCAGAACAACAAGCAGGCATCATGTAAAATTTCTCCCTGCGAGTATTATGGGAATGTATACAACCACACAACAATGTCTTTTATAAGACGTGTATATTATAATCCATAAATGTGACGTAGAGGATGAATACAGGGTTTTCAAATTTGTCTGAAATAGAGTGGAATGCATTTATCTATTCATCCCCCCCGGGTCCTTCCTTCCCCATCCCAGGCCACCTCCCTCCATCCACTCCATCACACATGCAGGGCCTTGGGGTGCAGGTGCATCACTAATGTATATGCCGTCACGTCACAACAAAACCAATTGATGTTGGTGGTCTTAACATCAGAGGAATCTTTTCAAATATCCAGGGCATAAAGACTTTTTGCAAGGCGCCGTATGTCTTGTTCAAAGGCAAACTCCTTGCTGGCAACCTTCCCTCACCGTTGCAGACATGTACATTTATCAAACTGTGAACTTTCGCTTTACTGTTACCTCTCTCCCACTCAATTTAACTCCCTGCAATCCCTCCCACTCACGCCTCCTCACTCTATTACCACGTCTCCTCTCTCCGTCCCTCACAGGGCTGCTCTAGTCAAGAGGATGAAACCGTTCCATCAGCGAGTGGCGCCTCTGCTGTCACTGGCATCAGACAGCTCTCGAGAAGGCCGTAATTAAACAACTCGAGCTCTGGTAATTACTCTACAGGGTCCATAATTACCCTATTCACAGGCTACAGGGGGGGAGGGGCTGACTACAAAAAAGTGGGAAATCATAAAGCTGCGCGCCAGTGTCACTGTGGAAAAGTAGGAAATGAGAACATAAATGCACACAAAAGGAGGATCATGTGCTGAACGCGTGTAAATAAAAGGAAAAACCTGGACAAGAGGTTTTTACTGAAACCTGCTAACTGAGGTTTACTTAGATTCAGGTGTAAGCAGCGCTTTGGCGGTCAAGATATAAGTACAGTACCTACTTTCTAAAACCACAAGACTAATGTGCCCACAGTAACTCCTTGAAACTTTACCAAAAGGTTACAATCTATCACTCCCATCATACAGCGTTCAGGTTTATATCTTACACAGATCAGCGCATCCCCTCTCTGTCTCAGCATTTTTCAGTACAAGAGGAGCATTGCTGCTCTAAGCATATAGCTCTTTTTCCCTGAGGACGTCCTGACTGGGGGTGGGGGATCAATGCTGCGCTCCAACAGACACCGCTGTGTCGATTCAGCACATGACCAGAGGCCCGAGGTAAAAGGCAAAGGGGGAAAAAAAAAAAAAAGTGACATCTCAACTAAGTCCGAGGAACTTATGGCTTCACATGTGAAGGTGATCTTTCTGCTATGGCCTCTAGAGGCCACAGTAGACGGGATCCATCCTTCGGTGGAACACTGCAGTACGACGAGGCACTGTAGGAAAAAAATATATGTTAAAGGCCGAAATGGATTCAGACAAATTCGAGTTATTACAATACATCAAAATTACACTCAGATTTAATTACACAAAATCTAAAATCAACTTGGCAGTGGAATGTAATCAAATTGAACTGATGAAGCAACTCCAATAAATATCAATTAATCTACCAAGGGAAGTCCAGATAATTACTTTGAATCACAGACTTTGGAACGACCGCTTGCTGTACGCAAACATGGGCTGACAGTAGAGAAGACGTGTAGTTTGAATATTTTTCTTGTATTCATAGCCCTTAGACCTCATCACACTTCATCACATTGCGACTAAACTCTAAAGCTTAATTACATTTTATTTGACAAACCAATAACAGAAGAATGGTGAATTGTGTAACAGTTTGCTTTTTTTTTTTCTTTTTTTTTTAAACGGGTATGTGAAAAATGTAACATCTATAGGCAATACCAACCTCTAAGTTGGTGATTATAAAACCACTAACTTAAACCCAAAGTTTTTGAGGTTTGCTGTAGCAGTTCTGCAATCCCTATTGAGAAATGTTTGCTGGCTGGAGGCAGGGACTTCGTTTAAAGTTTTAAATGGCTGGATCTGATTTTACCCGAACGCTAACGTTTGGCCTCGACATACGCAATGCACCAGCTTGATGAAGCCTGCCAGAAAGCGGGTGGACTATAAACAACCCTGTGGAGAGGAGGGCCATGACATCTTTGCCAGCAGTAAAATGTCTTAGGCATTCCTGTTCCTCCGACTTTAATTGCTGAATATTTGGAAGCGTGGCCAACACGGACTGAAAAACTTTGTTCACGTCCTCTACAGGCAGACGGCAAATTTTGAAAAGTCCAGAAAATCAAGGTCATTTAACACAACTCGTGCTCAATGTTAGCAAGGCCCACACAAAGTAATATGTCAGCAAACAGCAAAGGAGCAACTCAAGTATTTTGACAAAAAATTTAGTCCTACAGCAAAATGTTGTCAATTTGCAATTTCTAATATCTACTTAAAATTTCTGGAGGACAACACGTTGGGAAACATTCAAGAAATGCAGAAAGCAAACTCATTTTTTTTAAAAGGTAATCCGATTCATAAGATAGAACTGCGTCAACCTCCATTATGTTATTGTCCATCTTCATTTACATATTTTTTTAAGTACGTTCTGCGTTAAGTACGTTTTCTTTGTTGCTTCCTTGATTCAGGGAAGGATGACGTAGAAAAGGGATCCTGCACTAAGCATCAGCCAAGTCGCAGTGGAAACTGGGCAAACTTTTAATTTGCTACAAGATAGAATTTGTATGGAAACTATCCAGCTCATCCTTAAACTCAGTAATTAGTATCACCCGTTTCTTTATAATTCACTTGATGTGAAGAATAAAAGTTTCTAAGATCTGGCCTCTCGCATTAATATTAAACAACCTAATTGAAGACAAATTTATTAACAGTGAGTTTTCCACTGAAAAACACCGACTAGTTCACGCAGACACACCTTGTTTTTTTTTTTTTTTTCACTCCCACAAAGCAGCATCTTTAGCATGCATTTGGCATTACTTCTCATGTGTGCTGGAGGATCAGAAGGGGACATCTGCTGTGTGTTGAGTGAGTGAGGAGGACTATTTGAGGGAGCGTGTTGAGGACCCTGATTGATGTTGCGCACGGTGGAAAGTCCCTGCGGCCCCATTAGCAGCTACAGTCTACATTAGTGTCACACCAGTCAGCCATGATGCGAGACTGCTTCACTACCACAGCCATCAGTAACCTGCGCGGTCTACGACGTGACACTCGGGTATGAATGAATCGAATGCAACCCCGTCCCCTTATGAGCACCAGTGGAAACCAAAGACACGCTGTGCTTTAATGCAGCCTCTTGTGAAACTGCTCCCATTTTCAGCAGTTCACATTTGGCATTCATCAAACTCTGTGTATCGCCTTCCCAGTCTTGAGGTCGGTTCTCACTCATAACTGTACACTTGGGATTAGCAAAAGTTGAATTCTTGTCGCTCTCCTTTAGCTTATTTACATGAAAACAGACGGGGGTATCGTTGCTCCGGGCTTCCATGCTTTGTTTTCCTCGAAGTGGCCAGATGCAACGGTTCATCACTTCCTCTTTCTCCCCGGTGAAAAATGATACTGGCCTTATTCACAGGTGCACCGTGGATAAGATATGAATCACAGGAAAAGCTGTGCTTTAAAGGTCAACGTATACATGTGTGCTGAGCAACCGCACCCCAGAAAAGTTTTCAGAGAAAGAGATAGCTCAGTCTTGAGCATTCCCACAGCCTTCAGCATGACTAAGTTCCCCACAAAGCCCCAAGGACCATGCCATCTGTCAGGCTAATATTTTTTTTCCACCTCAAATAAAATGTTTCTGGTGCCATAAAAGCACTAGGAATAAGAAAACACTGTCCTATAAAAGGCTTCTCCTAAAACAATTAGCTGCAAACATGACAACAGCACTCTGATGTGTTTGTGGAAAAATGATGTATTCTTTCAATCTCATTACCCTGATCCCTCCTTTGCTTCCACGCTAGTTCCAACTCACAATGGAGTCGTTTGTAAAAGCCCGAGAGGGAATTTTAGTTGACATAATTATAATGATCTGTAACTCAACCAAGACAAACGAGCTCGGGTATTTAAAATTCCACACTAACTCGACTAAGGCGAGACGAAATGTATCACGTTATGACAAGACAAGCTCCTACTCAGAATCAACGGGGGAGAGGGGGATTATGAATTGTTAATAGATGAACAAAAACTGTGAAAACATTGTATTTACCTCTGAACATTGAACCTGACCAATGTGGAACACCTATGAAAAGAATCTGGATGAATACTTTTCCACTTTCACACTTTTAATGTTTTGTCTCATCTGTCTCAATGACAAGCTGCAATGTTTGCTTTAGGATTTTATGTCAAGAACAAACCCAAAGAAGCTCATAATTTTGAGGTGATAGGAAAGTACATGATTTTCACCTTTTTTTTTTTTTTTTTTTTTTACAAACTCAAATCTGAAAACCTGAAGGTGAACCTAAAGTTCAGTCAGAAGTATTTTTGATCCTCTCATAAAATGTCCTCTAGTTTTGCCCTGCATTTAGCTAAATCCACCCTCCCATCAACTGTATTTGTTGTATTTACAAATTCAGATCCATGTGCCAATTTGTCTTGAAATATAAAATATTGGCACTTAAAATTCAAATAAAAGACGTGCAAGATTGTGGTTGTAGCAGGACAGAATATGGAAAACTGCAAAGGCACTATAGATCCCACTCTATATATTGTCACCTTCCTATAATAATGGCCCAAGTCACTTTTTGCAAAAAGGAAGTTTGACAAAAAAAAGAGTAAAGAAAAGAAAAAAATACTCTCTTTTTGCCAAAAGATGAATTAGACAAAAATGTCATAGCAAAAAAAAAAAAAAAAAAAAAGACTTGGGCCAATATTTTAGGAAGGTGACAATTTGTGTCTTTTCACAATGTTGGCCTTAGTTTTGATTTGCTACATATAAACACATGCTGCTTCTGGTATTTCTCTGTGCGACACAAGGGAATTCATAAAATCAGCAGGAAACAATATATAAGGAGAGACACGGTTCACCTAAGCAAACTTAACTCCAGCTTTAACAAAGGGAACAAACTTTAAAGAAGAATTTTTTTTGTTGTTGTTTTTGACGTTAATCTCAACTCCACAGGGCTTCACAGTGGAAGCAAAGGAGGCCAAAGAAGTCAGGCCAATTATGCTTGCTGCATGTTTTGGAAGGATTTTCAAGTCCTGTAGCGGTTTCCTCTCATTTGCCAGCAGTTATTACTTCATTTTATTATAAAGAATGTTGTAAAAAAAAAAAAAATGCTACAACCACACCAGCCTTGTAACTACATAAATCAAATGTATTATTCAAGAAGAGAAACATTCAGGAAGATGGTCAGTAAACAGACACCTTGCTATTAATCAAAGAGATGCTAATCTTTCTCTTATAAACCGGCAGTAATATTGCTATTTGTAAAAGCAGCCAATGTCCTCTGAACACTCCTTGTTCAGAACACTGCTTTTTAACACAAACCACAGTTTGAATTATTGAATTTTAATTATCCGCACCATACGTGTTAAGCTTTGACAAATTGAATAGAAATGTTAATCACTCATTAATTTCATGTTTATGTTTGTGTACTGAACAGGAGGTACACAGCAGGGTTTTTTTTTTTTTGTTTTGTTTTGGCATCAATCACCAAGATCAACCTACATGGAAACACTGAGGTCTGGAAAGGAGACAAATAAATGACCATACATAACAGGTGCACCCCACTGGTTTGTGTGTTAGAGGAGTTCAAAATGAAGAGCCAATCCAGAGCTGTAAAAATGTCAGCTAAATTTGAGGGTTCCTTCGTTTTGCTCATGTTGAAGGTGGTTTAAATTTTTGATCGACTGCGATTCCTCCGTGGAGACAGTTGCAGAGTTGAGCCAAAAGGCCGCCCGCTGTGAGCAGCATGGCAACTTTAAAGCCCCCCCTTCAACCCCCCTCAACGATACCGCAAATCTACTTCGACAGATGTCTGAAACACATATTCCTTCAGCCTTTGGCGGACAATGAGCAGAAAGCAGCAAGCGGCGGAGGATAGCGGTGTCAGTAATGAGAATGGATAGCAGCTCGGCTGAACTCTCTGAGCTCCATTGATCACACGGATGTGAAGACTGATGGACCTCGGTGCGGGGTGAGTGCAGTGTGCATGTTCTAATTCTTCTCAGATCTATTCTCATTTGGCCCTGTATTGACAACTTCTCCTCCTGAAGCCTCTGTTGCACTAAGGTTGGTTGATTATTGTACAGAAGAAAAGAGTAAACACTCCTTTTTTACAGCTTCTGGGGGAAAGTTCTACATTTTGAAACATTTAAGAATGGATCCAATGCGTCTCTCTGAATGTCAGAGGATAAATGATCAGTCTCTACTTTGTTTCCCTGTTTGGCTGTGTTTAGCTTGTTGTTCACATCAGATATTTCCATGTCCAAATGAAGAATTATGTTTAAAAACGTGAAAGGAAAGAAGTAGCACAAGGAAACTGAAAGGTGAAGAAGACTGATTGAGATAAACCTGGAATTCCAAACTCTGGCGTCAACGCGGAAGGCAATGGCCAAACAAGATGAAAGTAATGATAGCAAAGTCGTCAGCCCAGATTTCAGTTGCACAAAATTAAGATTTAGATAGTAATTTATCCACACAGGAGATCAGAGAAACGGTTGTATGACATCAAACCAGAACATATAAACAGATTTAAAAGCAATCAGCGGCGAGTCCAAGCTTCCTAAAATTCCCCCCAGGGGGGGGAAAAAAAAAAAAAAAAAACACTTTTCAGAAATTTTAGAAAAAACTAAAACATAAAACTTTTGGCAGCCTTCAGGCAAATGTTGCAGTTCTCTCCAAGGTAATGCTACACACATAGCGGTGAAAATTAAAGATAAAATATTCAGATCACTATAGAGTTTTTTGTTTTGTTCTATTTAACTGACTAAAAAAAAAACAATGCTACTACAGCTTATTAGCAGCAACAAGGCATTTCCTAATCAAATAAACTTCATCCAAATTAAGGTTTACAAAAAACAGCTAGTCGCCTCACCGGTGCCAGCTAAAGCTACTAGCTGTGGCCGTGGTATGAACTGTGTTGGATCTCCCAATCGTCAGCTTTGGGATGTTTCTTCCCCAGTTAGTTCTCCAGTTGTTTTAATGAGGAAAGCAAATCATTCACAAATCAAGCCAGATTTATGAAAAGTGTCATGACAGCCACCATCCCATACATGGTCAGGGCCTTCCTTTTCTCAGTGGTTGAGACTTTATGGGCTATTTATGTTTCAGGGGAAAAAAATTAAATAAAAATATATCCCACTTGGAAAAACAATGAAAAGGCCAATTGAGATTTATTTATGTTTCATAATTTTAGTTTTATGTACTGCAGCTTTCTCCGTTAATCTAATATTATTTTGACTTCCATGCTCTGAAGCAACAGCGTGTTCACATTTGATCAAACGCTATTAAAACGTTCCATTTCCCTTCCTTCTCCTTTTCCTCCGCTCCACACCACATAAATGTCATGCTAGTCTTTGTGAGCATTAATCTCTATGAAACTGGGGGCCCAGTCACTCTCCAAAACAAACCAGTCTTGTTGAACTGCTCCCCTGCTGAATCACAGAAGCTTGGCAGAGCTGATGGAACCAGGAAAGTGAGGACGAGAAAGAAGGGAGCGAGGGAGGAGGGCTGTCTGTCCATTTCAGGGATAGTGAGGCCTGCTGCAGCAGCAGTGGGGTCTCCAGTGGGAAAAATATCAGCGGCGCTATGGAGTGAGGCTGACACTTCCATCATTATCAATGAGAGGAAGAGGCCTGTCAGAGCACACAAAAGAGGAAAAGACAATCCCTTATAAATATAGGAAGGAATGGAAGGATGGATTGGGGAAAAGCAAGTAGGAGGCAAACAACACATAAGGAAGAAAGCAGACAAAGAGTAGGATTAAAAAGAAAAAAAGGATTTCCAATTAGAATTTGCAAAAGAGCAGGAGAGAGCTGACGGACGAGGTAGATAACGTGACACAAACACACTGGAAAATTAAGAGAGAGATACGGAAAAGATAGCGAGGTGGAAAGACAAAGAGGAAGGCACAAAGAATAGCATGAGTGAGCATAAAAACCGCAAGCCAGAGAGATGAATGACTTTCAGAAGAATGAGGCAGAGGAGATCAATAGGGAGAAAACAGACAATGGGAGACAGAATTACATGAAAAGGAGAAAAATGTCCTGTCACAATGGCACATCAGAGTCCGCATGTGGCACCACTTGATAAGAAGTGTCTTTGCCACTTTCCACGCTGGCACCCCGATCCCCTCCTCCTCCTCCTCTCCCCTTCGCAACCATCTGCGCCATATAAACACACCAAGCTGTCCGTCACCGACTCGAGCTCGTGACACTGCCAGTTTTGTGACATCACCCAGGCGTCCAGTTTTCAGCATCCGAGGGGCCCGGAGATTGGTGACATCATTAGCCCGCAAGTAGAAGGTGCCAAGCACTTACTGAGGAGGATTTGAGTCATGTGAGCTGGGATGCCATCCAGAGCGGCCTAATAGTTATTCCACTTAAGCACATCCACGTTCACCAGTCCCCCTCCTCATCTTGCTCCCCTTAACTGTCCCCCATCTTTCCATCTCAAGCTGCTGTGAACAGCTGTGGGTATTTGAGTCTGGCTCATGCACTGCCCAGCGGGGCAGCGACCCGCCGGCCAGGAATGACGGACATCTGACACAGAGGAGATGGCCGTTGAACTCAGCAGGGCAAAAGTTAGACTCATGGATGAATGACTTCTAGATATGCACACACGCAGGCCAATGAATCCTTGAACCCTCAATGATAGCCACCGACACCCAGTACGGAAATAATGCAAAAGATTTTATATCACCTACACAACCGTGGTTGACCGCTATACAGCAGACGTCTACACATAGAGAATAAGCTGCATGAAAAAGGGTTTTGCTCATAAAACTAGGTTTTTACAGAGTGCTGTGTCCATGTATTTTTTATTTTTTTTTTACTGAAAGTTGAGTGAAGGGAAAAAGGAAAGTCAAATCAGTTGCGTGCACCTGTAAGTTCAACAATCTCACCGCTATGATATGTAAAGTCTATTCTTTCAAGGTCTTTTGCATGTCTTATACGATTATAGGCACTCCTGCCAAAGATGTGATCAATCGCTTTAAAATAAATTGTTACAGACAGTTAAGGACCCCGAGGTGCCGCTGTTTGTTGGATTTCTCCTCCAATGAGCGTTAGAGGTTGTCATTTAACTCATTGAGGTCTGCATGCAATCTTACCGTCTGTTCCCTCTGCTCATTAGGTAATGGCGATTCTTTTATGCAAATATTTAAAAGACAAAAAAAAAATGATACTGTTCCTCATCAAAACTTGCTTTAACCTATTCATACTTTGAGAAGAACGAAACAATTTTGGATTAGTTAACCCCCCCCAAAAAAACATCGATAATGCCATTGATGATCTATGGATAACAGATCAGGTGTTGACCTGAAATCCTCCATCGGTCCAGAAAAAGAGAACCCGGACTTCTTTGACTTTCTCCCAGACACGAATATTTCCTCCTCACAAGCTCCTCCTGCACCGCCTTGCTGAATTTAGGAGATGCTAGTTCTTTCTCAGCCCGGGCAGGTATCCAAACGGTCTCCAAAGGCTTTGATGAAGTGTTCTGTCATGATGTCAGCCTTCCTCCAGCTCACCTGGGAGCTCCCTCACCTTTAACAACGCCTAGCTGAGTGAAAATGAAGACCAGAAACAGAAACGAAGGGGAACAAACCTACTCTACACTCTAAAATACTCTACTATTTTCTCCTCTTTTCCCTCCTTTATCCTACTCTTCTTATAATCCTCACCTCCTCCTGCTCACTGGCTGTCAGCAGGTTAAAAAATGGCTCGACACAACCGAGGGAGAAACAATTACTCATGGCTGTATACGCAGGCTGTGTAGACATTGGGAGCCCTGTACTCCATTGCGATCTCTGGGCCATGTGTTTCTAATTAAACGGTGCACTGGAGGAATTATCAAAGCTTAGGATTGCATAATGAGCACTGGCAGAAATCTGCGGCGGGCGGCGACACACTTTGTCTCGAGAGGCACACAATTTAAAATTTAAATGGAAACGTGTCAGTAAGTGTCTGGGAGATGTTATTTTTTTTTTTTTTTTTTTTGTCCCCCGCCGTCCCTGAAAGATGGGTTCTCGAAGAGTATCAGATATTTTTGTGCCACAAAACGCAGGCTCAGGCTCAGAGAGGGGCCAAAGAGTTGATTTATTACAGCATTTTTTTCCTGCCGGTTCCTATTTATAAACACAATCCAGCCTTCAGATGCCGATTCCACGCATGTGTGACGGTCACTAACACCTACCCTGATTCTCATCATCGTCACACAGCGCCAGTTGGCCGAAGACGGGCACGGATGATTTAGCTCAGCAAATGGAAGCAATGTTCATCGTCACACAGAAGGACACTTCTGCAATAGACATCAGGCTGGCTTTTGTAAAACATCACACATGAGCCCGTGCGCCAATGCGCCCGCAATACAAAGCAGCACGTACACATGCACGCTTAAATCCCGGTCTCCATGGTGATTGTTTTAATGCCCATGTGAACTTGCCCCCTTCATCTGTTTCTGTTTGTAGGGGGAGAAAAGAAAAGAAAAGAACATATATAAAAAATAAAAAATAAAATATTCGTTCCAGAAACACTTTACTATTTTAGCTCACACACTATATTTTGAGTAACATGAAGGAGAACAATGAAAGCTAAAATGAATGTTAAAAATAATTCAGCGGGCAGTTACTTCTTTTTTAGAAAACATATAATCTCCAAAGTCCAATTTGGTTTTACCGCTTTGCCTCTGATCAAGTAAAGGTTCCCACTTTTTTTTTTTTTTAAACAAAGAAAGAAAGTAAAACCTGATGTACCGCCGCCTGTTTGGTGCCAAGATGGCCATTTAGACCACCGAGTCCATCTGGTGGATAAACAAAGAATCACATCATCTGTTACTTTAATGTTCACTTAAGACTGAAGCCAACCCTTTAAGTATAAGTTCTACAGAGGAAAATATGGTTCTCGCTGGGCATATCCCACATGCAAACACATGTAGGCAGATAAAAACACACAAAGATAAAAGGCACATGGAATCGATATGAAAAACAAGGAAGACGGCGGATGTAATGTGAGGCATCTGTGTCCCAGTTTTGCACCGTATGAACCGCTTTCTGATAGAGCGAACAATTGTGTGCGGGAGTCATCCAGAGTTTCTCCCTGATGTATAAACACACACACACACACACACACTTGCGGTGAAAGAACGGGTGAAGCTTTTCTTGCTCTGCTGGAAATGGCTTACCAGTGTCTGCTGTACTGTCTGGACACCAAACCACAATCAGAGTTCAACCTGTCACGAATAAATCTTAAAGCTTATGTGGATTACAACTTTTAGTACCTGAGAAGGAAAATTAAAAACTGCAGCCAACTTAGAAAGATTCAACTTCAAAGCTCCTCGGCCGTCGATTCAAAAGGTAGGTTATAGATTTAAACATTCGTTTTTGGGAAGTTTTATAAAAAATAAACACATAAATATAATGTTTTAAAATCACTTTTCTTTTTTTTTTTCCCATACAGTGAACTGCTCCAAGAATCATGGAATATCGTCTGTATACTTCGGCTCCTGTATGGAGAGGCAGCAAGAAACAGTCTGGCAAAATAAATGAAGATGATTTTCAGCTCGATCAGCTCTGATTGGCGACCAGTTGTCAAATCATAAACCTCATTACAAATTTAAAGTGCACAAGATGGCAATCGCAAAGAAATGCTCCTCTGCGGTGGTTAGTAAGATGTTATATTTAAGGTGCCATCTCATCAGATTTGGGTGCCAGCAATATTTATTTGTCCATCTGAAAGGATCTTTTTTTACCCACTGATGACAAAACATGACATTGCCAAAATGTGAGCCATTGCATGCTGCAAAATGTTACATGTTGCAGCAATTTATTGCTAAAATATTACTCTATTTTGGAGCCGTTTTACATTTGGTATGTTACAGTAACAGATATTAAAAATGGTTTGCTACTTAAAAAAATAATTTCAAATAACAGGCTGCAGTTTTTTTGTTTCTTAATTTGGAAGATACAGCTTCACTGCAATTCATTCGTCGGGACTTCTTCATAAACCATAAAAATGTGTAGTGCCAGTTTCCATTTTCACATCATATTGTATTTTCAGTTTTTAAATTTAATCTTTTTTTTTTTTTATCTCTGCATGGTCGACTGCCCATCTGTAAATCATTTTTTTTTTTTTTTTTTTTTAAGGCAGATTAAGTATGATGAATAGTTCCACATGTAGAAGTTCGAGTTAGCCTGAAGAAACAAGATTCTTTCAACATGTGTGACTAGTGTTTCTCCACTAAAATCATGTGTAATAGGCTTAGAGAGCTCATAACATTTTAATTTAAGTTTACACTGTAGGTGATTTTGTTCCTATGCTTTATTGCTTACATCTGATAAAGGATTACGTTTGTTCTTAGCACATTCTAATACACTTACGTTTTAGAATGTGCCAGAGTTACCAGAATTTCATTTCTGAATCGTATAAATGAATGATATACCCTGTAATATTTCCTCAGGCTCTCCTCCCCACCCCACTGTAAAAAAAAAAGAAAAAAAAGAAAAGAAAAGCAGTACAGAAAATGCAGGAACAGATGTTTATAAATCACTTCATCTTGTAATCATTATTTGAAAATGCGTTCCACAGATGGGACACATCAGACACTCTGACCTACCACTACAACATCCAAAATCATGTTCAGAGGATAAATCTTGATTTATTGAGACGCGCTTTCGACTGAGCCAATGTTCAAAGAATTCCCAGACGCAAGGATTCTGATGCTTCCACAGCTGCACACCTTGAGCCTCGCACGCACCTCTTGTCTGCGGGAGAGAAAATTAAGCCTGACGTTCCAAGAGACGGATGCAAAGACCGCATCACCCCAACATGAAGCGACATGCATTGCTTATATTCCTAAACCCGAACAGTCGATATGCAAATGTACAGAATTTATCTCTGTACAGGCAAAGAAACAAGTGGGAAAAACTTCAACTGGACAGCTACAGAAAAGCAAAATCCAAAATCTTACACTTCGCCACATCATGGGGGAACTGAAAACATTTCCGACATCTACGGTAATTTTCTTATCCTTTTATTCATAAAAGACTTGCAAAAGATATTTGCTAGAAATTACAAATGCATGTAAAAAAATTTTACCTAAAATTGTGCGTTGATAAAAAAAAAAAGAAATAGACATTGCCATGTTATTATCAATGTCAATTTCAAACTTATATATATATATATATATATATAACAATTAAAAAAAAACAGGCTTAAAACTAAACCGAGGTGCTGTACAAAAATGATAATGGGATAATAGAATAAGTTGATTATAGTCAACTCCATCACTTATATCAAATTGACATGTGCTTTGGATGTTCTCAAGAAAGAATCCACAGAGCTAACTTTTTAATACAAGTGCATTTCAACAAACAAGCTTAATTCTTCATTTAAAAATCGCAATCAATCAATCAATCAAATTTTATTTGTATAGCACATTTCAGCAGCAAGGCATTTCAAAGTGCTTTACATAATTAAAATAAAAACAGCATGTGAGAAAGAGAAAGAGATTTAAAAAACATAATTAAAACGTAAAATCACCGAAACAGCGAGAAAGAGAAAGACATTTTGAAAAAGATTAAAAAAAGATAAAAACATTTGAGGACTTCAGTTAAATGTCGTTTAACTGGGGCTCGTAAAAGGCCAATAAATACAGACAGATTTTGGACAAGTTGCCTTACGAATGTTACATGATCATGGGAAATTCAATAGGAATCTGTGTATTTGCATAGAACCAATTCACGGAAAATTTCATCTGAAAGAACTGTACAAGACCAACACATCTGAAATTCAATTACCGACATTC
>NW_015112732.1:0-11163 GCF_001443285.1 Poecilia latipinna
AACGCTCCAAACTTCTTAATCTGGTTTCCCCCAGTGAATTATAAGCCTGGTGGGCCACCAGGCTTAACTTGCCCCTCCCACCAGGCTAAGTGATGCTTGTTTATTTTAAATAGGGTATTTTATACAGCAGTAAGAGTGACAGTAAAAATGGATTAAGCAAGGCTTATAGATGACGGATTGAACTGGGTATCAACAAGCTTTGGCTTCACACTTCTGATTTTTGGTAACTTTTCACAAAAAGTTACAAGTTCATATATTTTAAATAACACAATAACCATATCGTATTTATTTTTTGTGAGGTGATATTCAGAGAGGTGTTCATAAAAAGACAGCCCACGTTTAGGCCAAACGTCATTAAGAGTTTGGAGATCATCTTAAATGATGTCCATTGAAATAAAGTTTAAATCTCTGATCATTTAATCAACTATTTTCATCAACATAACTTTTTATCCCTCAGGTCTCTGACTGAGGCCGACCAGAAGTAGCATCTGAATCACAGCCCAAATCATTTCACCGTTTAATTGTATAGTTAATCTGAAATAAGTTTGATCTGCTTTAGTTCAAAATAATTGGACTGGTCAAAATTGGGCCGAATTGTTTAAAGTTAAAGGTAGTTGTTTAAAAAACTATTTTGCACTGGGGAGCATTCATAGCGCATCTGACAGTCAATTTATTAACCCTCAAATTGCACCATTGATGCTTTCCCAAACAGAAAAAAAATGTTTCATGGTTCATATTCTGCTTTTTAGCGAATCTCTGCATAGCTTGGGAAAAAAAACAGTTCAGCTTTAAAAACTTTAACTGCATGTTAGATTTTGAGCAAATGAAAAGTGGTCCAGATTTATTGAAAGCTGCATTACAAATGACAAATTAATCAATCTTTTATTGTAATTTCTTTGGTTCCGGTATTACACAGCAGAAAAAATAAAGAAAATGTTTGTAATTATATTAATTGTTAAAAAAAAAATAGTGCTTTAATTATTTTTGAACAAACAGATGAAAATGCTAATTGTGCCATGATGCAGCAATGCCATAATCAGTTAAAGGTTTTTCTTTTTTTTGTCATTTTTATGACAAAAAAAAAATTGTTGAAGCAATAAAAAGGGTGAAACATGTAAGGGTGTAAATACTTTTAAGAGGCACTGTAGGTGAATGAGAGGGTCTCCTCTTTAACTCAGGCATTTACGTCCATAATTTATGTATTTAGACTTTTGTTAAAAAACATTGTTGCTATCATAACTGTCCAAAAAGTAAAAAAAATGTTTCAAGCTGAGGTTTTAAAGGTGATGCGCAATTAGCTTTTTCAAACATAGCATGTTGCATTTAGTTGCTATGGTGGCGACAAACATTATGTCTCGTACTTGTCACAAACTGCGCCTTTTTCTGTCAGTGGGTTGTGTTGTGTAAAGCCAGTAGCTCCACACTTACAGTACCATTGTCTTCTGAACCTACTACTGAAGGGGGCCCAGGAATGGTGTACGGGTCAGTTGTATGGACCACTTTTACAATAGAAACAGATCAAATAGAGTATTGAACAAAACCGTCCTGTCCCGCTCAGGGGAGACAAGGCATCGGTCTTCTTGTCTGCTTCTCTGACTAATGCTCTCTTTGCCTAGCCTATGAGTCTAGGACATCATTACTTTTCATTTGTAAAAATGTTGGAAACATTTTATCTCACAATTAAGTAGTACTCTGTGTCAAATTCTCTAATAAAATCCAGACAGAATACATTAGAGTTTGTTTGTATTATGATCAAAGTATAGAAAATCTCTAGGGCAGGCGTCTTCCGATCCAGGACTCATGGCTAGTATCCAACAACTTTTAGATGTGTCTCTGCTTCAACTCACCAGAGTCAAATTATGAGGTCAATAGCAGGACTCTGGGGAGCTTTAGTGACCCGAGGAGGTCATTCAGCCATTTGATTCAGACGTGTTGGACAAGGGACATGTCTAAAAGTTACAGGATACTGGCCCTTGAGGCTTGGATTTGAGGGCCCCTCTTCTGAAGGTGCCAATATGATTGTGAGGGACACAAACCCAAAAACGATACCATAAATCACCGCCCGTGTGCTTTCTTTCAGGTAAACGGTAATGACAGATTGTGGGGCGAAGAGGGAGACTCCACTCTTCCCTCTCCGGGCCTTTTGGATCACGGCCCTGAGCCCGTCCATCTCTCCATGCTGCTCATCCTAGGCTGGCCCATCCTGGTGCTGCTCTCCCAGCCGTAGGAGGCGTCCCTTTAATGACCTTTATGGACTGCGCTATTCAGAGCCGACAGGGAGGAGGGTTGGGGTGCGAGAGAGAAACGGAAAGTCCTGAGTGTCCGATGATGGTGTGGGGGAAGAAGAGCAAGCTCTGTCCTGCCCCACTCCCCTCTCCCTGTCACACACCAGAATCCCACCTAATCTTTTTGTGAATCATGACTCAGAGTCGTTGTGTTGTGGAGGATGCGTCATGGACAGGACCACAGGAGAGGGTGTCACCACTGCACCACAGAGTTGGGGAAAAAAAAGAAGGTTCCACGCATCATTCCCTGCTGCACACCAGCCCAACTTTTACAGAAAAAAAAAATATCACACACACAGACTTCTCTCAGCTGCATATCTGCAGAGAACAAGGCCAACAGGTTTGGAAAGTGTATAGTGAAGAGACACTGAGGATGCAGTGACCGAAAACATTACAAAATATAAATATATATATATATATATATATATATATAAAATAAAACGAATAAATGATTTTCTTTGTTCTTGAACATTCCTTGATGTAAAAAAGAAGACATTCAATGTAAGAAACTCTTCTCTCAGACGACATCTTACATGAGATTTAAGGTGGAATGTGTGTGTTTGTCCACATGCAGCGCTCCGCCCTTTTAGCTTGGCTCCTTATTTTTGATGCCACATATTTTGTCACATATTTTGTTTTAAAGAGCTGTTACCACAAATGTTAGCTAGAAGCACATGTTATAACCCGAGTCAAACCACAATGAGATTCTTTGACTGTCCGCGGTCGTGTTTTGAGTTGAAGGTCGAAGAGTTCAGTTCCAAGAACAATGAAAATGTTTACCTAAGATTATGCTAAAGTTAAACAAAATTAGGATCTGCCTGTATTTAATACTGTTAATTGAGGACCAACTGTCTGATTTTTTTTTAAAGAGCCTTATTCAAAGTCTTAAGACTAGGAAGGAAACTACAAGTAATGACATTTTGTTCTGATGGATCAGAACCAGGCTGCAAGCTGTGGTTAAAAGCTTTGAAAAGAACTAACAGGAGTGATATACAAAACAGAGAAGGCAAATTACACTACATTTAAAGTAAGATTTCTCATCTATTGATCAAAAGGGTAAAACTGTTGCCTTAAAAAGTGTCGATCTGCATCTGAATCTGGTTCCGCAATATCTTCTGTCAGGCATTCACATGGCGCCTGATAGCAAAGGCGAAAAGGTTTTCAGGATTGCCGAGATGAACAAGCAGTACATCTTGAATTTCTTAATGAAATGTAATAATCAAGGGACAAAAACTGTAAGTAAGGCCGAAAGAAGGTAAGGGGGGAAGTATTTGTTCTGAGCCAAAGGATCCATTAGAATGTCCACAAAAACACAAGTGGTTTCTCAACCCAGCGTTAGGTCCGATAGTTGGCTAAGTGGATCTCTCTTTGTCCACAGATAGCTACAGCTCTACTACTGCCATCAGACAAAGTACATCTCTAAGGAGTACAACGTCCATCTTGGACCATCCAACACGTTCCCCTGGTCTAAATCCCATTAAGAAGATTTGGGGAAGGCAAAACAGGTTTACAAAAATGAATGTCAGTTCCAGAACAATAATTGGTTCCCTTTGTGAAGCAACCTTCGACACAAGGAGCAATTTACTGGAAACATATCGAGCATGCCACATATGAGAAATTAATTACTAGGATCTGTGGGGTTACTTGCTGTTTAGAACGTTGACAAAGTTCTGTTTGGGTTTTTTGAGGTTATAGACTTAAACCCTTAAGCTTAATGCAGTTATTTGATTTATCAATTTAATCTTGCTCCTGTTTCTTCTTTTTGCATTTTGAAGCTCAACTTTCAATCTGGTAATGATCCAATGGGGTAAATATGAATACTTAGAACTTTTTTTTTTTTTTTCAGTTTTAGGTTTTTGATAAAAAGTGTATGAGTAGATGCCCCCTTACGTAAATTTTTAATACCTCACTTTGGAAGGGAACTCTTCACATATTCATTCATTAAGCTTTAACTGTGAGGACTTTCGGTCTGTTTCTTTTCTGATATATATATATATATATATATATATATATATATATATATATATATATACCTCTATTAAAAAAACAATCAAGTAATTTTTTTCTGTGAAGCAGTAAGAGATTGAGACAAGTTTATATTTTATAAATGTATGTGGACTTTATCACAAAGACAACAGATATCTATAAAAAGAGTTTGTGAGCCATTTTGCTATGGAACCAGTGGGACACGGACGGGGGGGCTCCAGGTGACGATGCCCCCGCTGTCCGTGAAATGAAAGTGGTGACCCACGTCGCCCTCCGCTCCCCTCTAGAGTCTTCGCTCAACGTGGGACATCAAAAAATATTTACCGTACAATAAAAAGACACAGATCTGCTTTTTGGAGTGGACATTTCCTTCAAGCATCCCGAGTGGGAGTTCTTGGGCAAACTTTCCGCTCTGACCATTGAATTCAGTGTAATACTGTGAATTGTCAAATGATGTTAACAAAAGGCTGAAAATGGCTGCCGTAAGACTTGATTGAGCTCAAGCTGAGAAAACCAAACTGTTTGTTCCTGATGACGTCATAACAGCACAAAACATGTTTGTTCTCATGAGTTCTATGAGGTGTGATGCTCTGTGTCGCCCATGTTTTCTTTTTTTTTCTAAATGAGACCAGAAACGTGTTTTACAAAAGGAATTAAAGCAATTCAACATGTAAGCAGTTGTCTTAAAGGGCCAGTTCACTCATATGTAGTCTGGTACCTGCTTTTATTGCTACACAAGATGGTTTCTGTTCATTTTAGTACTTCATTAGTACAATGCTATAAAAAAAAAAAACCTTACAGGACATGAATAGAGAAAGGAACAATTAGGTTTAAGTAAAATTTCAGTCTCTTCACATAAAAATCATATCAAATTCAAATAAATTATACACAAATTGTAAAAGTTGAGTTCATATGAATACTTTTGCAAGGCCAGTAGGGGCAACACAAATACAAATTTATAGAGTCAGTTTTAATATAGTATTGAAAAACGACAGGTAGAGAAAAACAGAAGCACACTGAATGGTGTATTATGGATATTCAGTCACAAAAGCAAAAGAGCAAAAATGACACAAAACATGTTTTGACAGCAGGATATTCTGACTGTGGAAAACCTACCACAAACAAACAGATACATGTCTTTTTTTTAGACCAAGAAAACAAATTCTTAGTTTTGCTGAAAGCTGCATTCCTGAGACAAACACCTGCTCAAATCTAATCTGGCAAATTAAGAGTGTTAAAGAAGAGCATTTGGAGAGCTGAGGGAAAGTCTGGAGCTGACTGAAATTAAAACATGGCCACAACAACTTGTTATTTAAAACTGTGGAAAAGATTCTAAAACTCCTTCAAAAAGGAAAATCAGCACGAAGTGTGGCGAAAGGTGTAGGTAGTTTTAGTCAGCAAGTACAAATAAAAAAAGTCATGTGGAGGTCAGGTCAAAGGACAAATAAAAGCGAAGCATGAATTAAAGAATAAACAGGAACAGAGACCATTTGAGGAAACCAAATGGTGAAGTTAAACAGAAAATTCAGAGGTTAAACTGTCAATTGTGAGGGGGAGGAAACGAGGCATTCTGAGCTATGGAACATTATATTGCTGACAATATGGGGCTGCATGTGAGCTAAAGGACCAGGACAGATAGCATTCACTACCAATCAATTGTGGGCACTGATTTAAATTTTCTTCTTTCAATTTAAGGTATGGTTTGGTGATGGCAAAGTCCTTTTTTAAATGGAGATAATGCATCTTTTCACTGAATGTAAAAAGTTTCCTTCAGAAATTTAAAAATGCTTCATTAATCCCAAAGGGAAATCGGATGGTTTTACCAGAGACGCAATTGTTTCAAATAATAGATTTCATATATTTTTATATTTTATATATTCGCAATTCCTAGTCCTGGCGATTCAGAATTGACTGAAAATGCTTAAAAATCAATTTTAGTCTGCTTAATATTTTTTGTAAAATTATATTTTGAAAAAACAGACTGGCAACATGTCCAGGGTGACCCCGCCTCTCACTTGTAAAGTTAGCTGGAGATAGGCACCAGCACCCCTCCTGACCCCACTAAGGGATAAGGGTGTTGAATGAATGAATGAATGAATGGATGATGGATATTTTATAAAATTCTCTTTTTTTTTTAAAGAAAAATCCAAGCAACTAGAAAATTGGTGGTTTCTGAATTCAAAATAATTTCTGAATTAAACCATGACCGCCAAAAATCACAAAACAAATCGCCAGACACTCATACATGGTTCCTCAGGAAAAGCCTCCTGTAGCAGTCTGGGTTACAGCGGTATTTGTACAGACCTCTGACTGAAGTCTCAACAGTCTGATGAGTAGTTATTCTGGACCAATGGATGAGCTCAGATAAAATCCCATAAAAATCCACTGAGGTCTATGATTGTAATTTGACAAAATATGGTGCAAAGTGCTGCAACATTTACACCTTGGATAATACTAACGATTTTTCCCCCCTACAGGTTACAGCTTTAATGTTTTGGACAAACAGAATTGCTGGTGAATCATTAAGAGTTCCTCTTTGAACAGAAACATCAGACTCCTTGGCTTCTGACACTCCTGATGAGCAACTGTGAAATGAAAATATTCACAAAATTGCTTCAGGTTTTATTACTTAGTAAACAAAACAATTTAAAAAAACAAGCCTGACACTAACTTGTTGCAATCAAAAAAAAAAAGAAGAAAAAAAATCACTGCATCATTATCTCATCCCCGTTGCTTGTTTTGGAATAGAGAAACAAAAAAAGAAAAAAAAAAAAAAGGAAAAATGGCCCAGGGGAACCTCGTTACAAATTGAAACTCTTGCAGAGTGTGTCACCTGCGCTTTGCATATGGTGGCTCTAATTGCCGCCAGTCTGCACGTTTTGGGTCAGCAGCTATGTGGGACAGACCTCCTGCTGTTCCAAATACTGTAGCTGTTTGCTGCAGGCTGACAGGAAGCTGAAATCCCACCAACAGGGAGGGAGCCGCGTGCGGCACCACGTCTCACTCCGACACCACCACAGCACGTCTACACAGAATGCTCTCTTACAACTCCAGCTCCAAGCGACAATTTATTCAATTTCAGCAGTTGCAAAAAAAAAGCAAAGAAAAATGTTGTTCTCATACTAGAATCTATTAAAACTATTCAAATTCTGTTCCTTTATATTTGTAAAGTTTAAGAATGTTCTTCCCCTGCTCCTAAATCATAGAGCTCTACTTACCGAGTTTGTTAATGTTCTAATCCTGAATCTAATTTATAAATATCAGTAACTCCTGCAGCAGCGCTAATCATTTACTGGACCTCGAAAAAAAAGTTTGTTTCTCATCATGTGTGTTTTGCCAGATTAAAATTCTTAAATGACAGCAATAACAGATGTTTAAATGATGAACCAGGATGAAGTACAAACAAAATGCCTTGAAGCAGGGCGGTGGCACAAAGCTGCTTATTGAACACTGTAATCAGGGAGCCTTCAAACCGTATAACATTACGAATGAAGGTCAAACTATATTAATTAAATACTGTAGTTCAAATGCAGCAAACATTAACGTTAGGGTTGTTTTCACAGGTTTGAACAAAATAAAAATGCATTCAACTTCATCTTCTTTAAAATATATTTCATTCACCTTCTCTCCCTCTATTTCAGGCTGTGGTCTCTAGTTTTACTTCACTACCGAGAGCAGCGCAGCGCACAGTAGCATGCAGCGAGACAGATAGGACCCAGAGATGTTGGGTTTTCAGAATAAAGTGCATTTTAATGTTTCATGACATTTTAATTTATTTCAAACTCTGATTATGGTTAGTATAAATGCACAAATATGGCATGTAGGAAATCCTGCTATAATTGAAAACGATTTGTGATCAAATCATAAAACATTTGTATGTATTACTACATTTTTTAAGTCTATTCTATCAAGGAGGCATGTACGCATTTTCTCTGACAGACAAAGCAGAAATGTGCTGGTCTTGGCAACCACTGCCTCCTCAGAGTTAAGTATCTCAGCTTGCTAGCATGACTTTAGCATTAGCACCGATGCGAAGCTAGCCAAAGCTGATTAAAATCTAAAATTCTTGCTCCAACATATACGTTTTCAACCACAAGTCATATGATACTTTATAATTATTACAGAGTCAATATGCTCAGTAATAAAACAACATTTATGGGCCATATGACACCCTACAAGCTCCAGGCACTTAAACCCTTTGCCAGACAGACTTCACACACACAAACACATATTAAAATGTTCAAAAGCTGAATGACTCGTCCAACTGAAAGTAAGCCTTTCCAGTATGAGAAACCAAGCACTGCCATCTCACACACAAATCACAGAACGATACAATAAATCAAGTAATTAATTCCAAGCCAAGGCATGACTCAAAATTATGGCAATAAATTGTTCACTGATAATCACCCAAGCAGAAAACAAACCAATTCAGCTCAGATGTTACAGACTGAAGATAACCATGCCATTACATAACAGCTCAATGCAGGTTGCATTAGAACAGCCACTAATGAGCTGGGCAACTTCACACACTCCAAGAGCCAATTACTGTCCTTATGCTGCGTTCCAGTTGTACTCTGAACTGGGAAATTCTAACTTCCCAGTCAAAAATAAATAAATAAAAATTTAAAAAAAGACTGGAACGCCCTCAGAAGTCCGATTTCCCACTGGGAAACAGGGAGCAACTCCAACTACCCACAGTTATGACTTGGACTTCGCATTTCAATATGGCCGCTCCTCATAACAACAGTAGTAGCTTGTGATGGAAAAATGATCTACAAACAATATTACATGCAACTCTAAACTGAACAAATTAAAATTGATGTTTGCTTATAGAAATACTGCAAACACTTAAGGGTGCAGCCATGATGAAATGCTCTCATTTCCCCATTTCCTACTTCCCAGGTAACCGGAACACAGCATTAAACCAACCATCAGCATCAAACCAGAATATGATGTTATCCAAACTGCATATCAAATAAGCAGAATATATTAATTATCTGGGCGCACAATCCGACTGAACTCACAGAAAGCAAAATGGCTCTTACCTTTAGAAGTTCTTCTTTCTTGTTTTTTCCTTGAAAGGTTTTTAAATAAAGTCCTCAAAGTCTAGCTCCCGCACGAGCTCATCAGCCATCAAGAACATTCCAGAAAGCCTTTTTCGACTCATATTAGATGTGAGTTTTATTATTATTTGTTCATTTCAATTCTAGAAAGTCCCCTCTCCCTCACAGTTTCTGAATGGCTGAATTTCCTGTGAGTAGAATTTCCTTCCGGATGTTTTATGTAATTGGTGGTGCTGGAATTTCATGAAGGTAGTCGCTGCTTCCAATGAGCTCGAGGAGGCGCCATTATCTTGTCCTGTTTGTTCACCTGCGTCATTTCTTCCTCGCTAAAGTTAGCCATAGTTAGCTCTGGCTGAGCATAGCTAGCAGAGGGCGACGCTTCGAAGCTAACGTTGGCTAGCTAGTTATTGATTAAATATTTATTTTTTTATTGCAGCAGCTTTTTTTTCTTGGCAGTTCTTTTGGGATTTCGGTTGCTACTGCTGTTCATTTTCTGCCAATACAAAATTTTCCACTCACAAATACAGCCTATCTAAACATGAATCACTAACCATATTAAACCTTTTCAAACTTTTTTTTTCCGGATATCTGATCTTGCATCAGACACTGGAAACCACCTGCTCTCTGCCCCACCCACCGTTATCAATCACAATGCCTCCCCTTCAGCTCCCAATCATCGCTGTCAAGTCAACATACTGACATAAAAGAGAATGCCATGAGCTAATTTTTAATAACTTTTATTCAAATTAGATTTTGAAAATTGAGAGCAATGTAGCTGCAAATAAATAAAAAAATTTGGCCGCAGAAATTGCCCCTAACCAGGCAAAAACATCAGCACAGTTTTTTTTAAAGAGGCAAGTATAATAAAAAAAAAAATAACCAAGTGTAGATATTTAAAAAAAAACACACACACACAAATTCATTAAATTTTCAGAGATGACTTCACTGAAAAATCTTTTCAAGCTGCAGCGTTATGAAGGTTATTCTTTGTATTCTTACAAAATGAAGTTCCCAGTTCTTGAATCTAATCATCTTGAATTTAAAAATGAAACAATTTAAAATCTTTTAGTTCATCTATGCACAGACCAACATGTTTAGCACCGAGACCCTATTACTGTTAGGCTGTCTGTCATGTAAAATCCCAATAAGACAAAATTAAGTCTGTTGTATAGTTACACATTTGAAAAGGTTCAAGGGATAATATAAATACTTTTGTTGGCCACAAGATGTATTCACATCTTAAAAATAAACATAATTATAATATGAACAAATAAAATGCGAACTTGCAACAAATATCTGTCTGCTTGAAGACACATTAAACTGCACAGCCAGCCTCCCTGAAGCTCATATGGGTAATTATTCCAGCTGCACAATGGGCTGGTTTCTCTAAGAAGGAACGTTGGGAAGAAAAAAAAAAAGAATATTAATTACATTTTCTATAAGCTGCTGTCTGGAGGGAACTTTCCTTTTTCCACACAGAGCTGGTGTTTTTGTAATTAAATGCCCAATACAGAACAGCAGTTTAATCTCCAGTGTGAAGCAGAATGTCAATTCTTTTACTCATAATGCTAACGAGCACTATGAAAAATAGAAAAATCTATAAAACTGTATTCTAGCAGTTAAAAAAGCACTAAAAACAAAGGAGTTTTTAAATAATGCTTTAATTTGTCAAAGGGGAAAAACGCTTTCCAAACCAACCTGGCTCTAAGAGAAAAGGAAGTTGCCCCATATGTGAAATCATGAATAAACATATGTATATTTTTGTATAGTTCAGGTAACTCTTACAAGCCAACAACCACACCTGAATTTCTTAATGTCAGCTGTCACAG
>NW_015112732.1:14359-58556 GCF_001443285.1 Poecilia latipinna
AGAGGGAAGTAGCACAGCTACGCTAGCTTGACTTTGACAATGTTAACATGTAGATGTGCTGCAGAATTTGCTGTTATTTGGTGACCGACACACCAACTCTGTGACAGATCATCAGTAGAGCAGGAGTTCAAATCAGCTAATCAAGTTAACCTATCACAGCGATCATTCACAGGAAGTGAGAGAAAAGTAGAATAAAAGTGGTTTTGGGTTCATCTTCAACTGTTTCTCTGTTATTTTCCCTTTGCGGTGGTGCACTGCACTAAATTAGTAATACCTACAACTCCAGATTTCATTTTGTTTATGAAACCGTTCTACCACAGCAGCATGACTATGGATGACAAGTAAAAGATTCGACTTTTTACCCTCCAGCTTTTTGTACATGCACAAAATTTCTGGGTGTAAACAACAATGTGGAACGTGTGTGCACCAATAAACTTGACTTGACTTAAAGACTTATAACAAGGGTCTTCCTGTAAAGTAGAGCTACCAAATGTATCATGTTGCAGTCATTATTGCAACATCATATCATACAATATTGCAACCGGAATGGACTGCCTCTATACAATATTTGGTAGGCTATAATATGATGCAATGCATGAAAACTCTGCCTGCCAGTAATGTATTAGGTGATGAAGACAGAGACAGGGAAGCTGGTTGGAGTTGATGGGACGACGGATGATCCTAAACACAGGAAAAACCTTGAAGAAAACCTGTTAGAGGCTGGAAAAAACTCCAGACTGGGTTGGTGTTTCACTTTCCAACCGGACAACAACTCTGCACAACCAGAACTACAACGGAATAGTTTAGATCTAAGAATATTTTAGTATGAAAACGGCCTATAGTCAAAGTCCAGACCTAACCAAAGTACAATTCTGCTGTAAGACTTGAAATCGATGTTCATAGGCATTCTCCGTCCGATCTGACTGAGCCTGAGAAATTTTTACAAAGAAGAAAGTGCAAAATTTTTATTTAGTCTTTAGAAGTCAAGGAACGTATTTTCCTTTCACTTCAGAAGTATGGATTACTTTGAGTTGCTCTATCACATAAAGTGCGGATAATCTGTGCAGTAAACACTGGCTGTCGAGAACATAAAAGGGAGAAGGAAGGAGCAAGAGTGAGGCGACACACTGAGCACTGACACACTGACCTTCCATAAGTTACAAAAAGAAGTGAGAGGAAGGAAAGTGAAAGAAGGCCGGAATAGAGGAGTAGAGATGAAAAGAGAAGACCAAAGGAAAGAGAAATTCAGAAGGGACTGGGTTTGGTGGGGTAGCAGAGCAAAGGAAGTAAAGGTGTTGAAAAGATTATAGGATTCAGAGGAAAGTAAAGGGGGGGAAAGTGAGAGATTATGAAATTAGAAAGGAAAACGGGTGAGGGGAAAAAAGGAGAAAGACTGGGGAAAGGAGGAAGAAGCAAGCAGAGCAAGTGACAGAGAGAAACAAAGGGAGACATGAAGTGAGGGAGAGGGAGGGAGAGGTGTCAGACGGAGAGATTAAAGGGAGAGGTGGAATGAAAGAGTGATGGGGGATGACTGCTGATGAATAATTGGTGGTGAGAACAGCGGAGCAGCGCCGCTCAGCCTCTCCCGCTTCGCCGGAGGCCTCGCAAAAACATCAAGCGCCGCATTAAAAATAGCAGCGATCATTTGAAAACGGCCCGAGGAAAAGCGTATTTACAAATAATTACTCCCAACATTTGTTTCATCCCACTTGGAGGAGCGGGGCGGGTGCGACAATATGACAGTTCAACACGGTGGGGGGAAGAAACACCACCTTTCTTTCCAAGCAGCACTTTTAACTCAGAGGGCGCCAGCGCGACACCTGCTGCGGCGATTGACACCAAGCTTCGTTCAGACAATTATCGTCATCTCGCCTTGTTTATGGATGTGCGCAGCGTGACTCCGGGACATTTAGGAAACTTTTTGTTGTTTTTACCAAACATTTCTCGGTTTTGACATGAATTATAAATGGAAAGTGAAGCGGATCATGACATCCTGACCTGCACCTAAAATAAGTCAACCCTGGGGCGTCGCGACTCGCGGTAGTTAGCTTAGCTTAGCGCAGGCGCCCCGTAAACGGAGGAGCTCCGAACAGGTATTGTGACTCTCGTCGGCACCCTTACGGTCACTAGTGCCTACAAAAATATTTTTTCGAAAGTTGTTCAACACGGTTTCAAACATGATTGAGCACTACATCCTCAGTGTAAAGGCTGAAATGATCAAAATTAGTCAACCCTGCAGCGTCGCGTGACCCAATAGTTGCCCCCCTGCTCCAGCTCCAGTCCAGTCCTCAGCACCTTTTCCGCATATCTCTCCCCCCCTTCCGGTCGGGTTCTTGTCTAATAACTTAAAAACAAACTGTTCAGCCTTGTGTAAAATATAGGCTATTAAGCAAGATAGCCAGATTTAGCACTGCACCCTTTTTTAAAGTTTGAAATGATCAAAATTAGTCGACACTGGGGCGTCGCGACGCAGTTTATCGCTGGCGCCTCGTAAACAAAGGCTACCGACCTCCGCGCAGCAGTTTCGACCTCAGGTGCCGGGCATCTTGGTGAGGATACCTGCTTGATGAGAAGGTGTTCCAGGCACGTCACACTGGCACAAAACCCAGAGAAAAACCCGGGGACACTTCAGAGACAAACTCTGGTCTGGGATTCCCCCAGAGGAGCAGGTCCGAGGGAAGTCTGGGCTTTTCTGTTTCACCACATAACCCCATCCGGAATTAAGCGGAAAATAAAGGACGGATGGAAGGATTTTAATTGGCTTCAGTCTTAATAACCACCAAATGCAAGAGTGACAATGGTTTAAAGATTCATAGAATCATCGTTTTATGAGCTTGGAGCCGTTTGAAATGCTAGAAGTCGTCTATTGAAGTAAAGCGTTATCTACTGCAACCCCAGACCAGTCGGCAGAGACCCTCACATCTAATATCCTTAACTAACCCCTTAAATATGAAACCCAGACAGAAGGACACAGAGCAGTGGGTGAAATTTTCACATTTAATAATAGACAAAATGTTCTGTCATTCTTTTATGTACATCAGTAATTACAAGGTCAGTAAGCCATTCTCAAGTTTTACATGTTGTTCATCAGCTTTTAGTGATGCTGGTTTGCCTTACAGTGCCGTCTGACATACAAAATATGCTAATGTGCTGTAATCACATGATTAAAAGCCTGAATGGAACTTGCCTTAAATGAATTGAAAACTCATTCAAAAGTCATTCACAATACTTTCTCATTATTTACAAATAAAGAACAGCAACTGCTAAATTATACATATTAACAAACTACTTCCTCAATATATATAATGCCGCTATACAAAGAGACAGAGAGAGAGAGAGAAGAGGGTAATGCCTGATTTTACAATGACCCTATTGGGATGCTTTAAACCTGTGCATCGAAGCTTTTTAAATATGCATTAATGCTGCCAGTGTTTGACAAAAATAAATCTACTTGTACTGTTAAAATTAGACATTATTTCCATGACGATTTATAAATATTTGTCTGTACACTTCGAGAGGAAAACACAAGAGATTAGTGAGCGGAAGTAAGGCCAATGTAGAGGTGAGAGAGTTACCTGGCAGAGTTTGAGGCTCGGTAAGTGAGATCGATTGGAGGAAGCTGCCCATTTCTTCACACAAGCACCGAGGTGACAGCGTACAAGGTTCCTACACGTCCCCCCACCCCCAAACTCACACACACACACTCCATCCACCCCCTCGGATATTTAGAGCAGCTCGGGGGCCACTTCACACTTGGGTGGCCGCAAATGGTGGCGGGAGGTAATCGTGTGGAAAATCTGAACTTTAGGACTGGGGGAAGTCCTTTAACGCGACATCGGGAAGCGTTCGAACAGTAAAGTTCATGTTTTCGGTCAGGGCTGAGCTTCCATGTGTGATACTCAGAGGGAGAAGGTCAAGAGACTGAAGTCTTACAGATACCAGGGGATGTTTTGTGCTCTTTAGATCTGATTTGTTAAACTGATGATGCCTGAGTTGGCAAGGAAACAAATAAAATGAAGCTAAAACAACTTCCTGTGATACTAATTCATAAAAAAAAAAGAAAAAAGAAAAAAAGACATTCACAACTCTTATCGGCCAGCACATCACGGCAAGGTAAGAACTTGTGTGGGGAATCTGTTTTAGTAGCTGCAAAAAGTCTCCGCTTGCAGTCACTGTGCCATTCCCCCATGCAATATTTAAAACAAATCCATTGGTAAGATGTTGCGGGCCGGGTTCGCGTTGTTGTACACAAAGCAACGTGCAGTTTTCAGTTTTAATCTAAAAGCAACATAGCTAAAAAAGCTAAAAAAAAATTTAAAAAAAGCCTTGCCAGCTGGACAGACACATGCCATTTACCTACAGCTGGTCCACATAAATACCATCCACTGATCTACTGGTGGAAGCCTTCAGTCCACTGAACATCAACAGATTAACATTCAACCTGCTCTGGAAGGTGCAGTGGGGACGAACCAAGGAATCGACTGTTGGGGGAATCTGGACGATTTTTGGTTTGATTTGCTCCAACAGGTTAGCGCCTGGTTGGCTCAGAAATCTCTTTTTTTTTTTTCCTGATCAGTGATAAAGATTAAAAAATTGGTCTGACACAACTGTGGATGCGGTCAAAGTGAAGACAATTCAAAGTTACCGTAAGGTCAGGGGAAGCACAGTGATGTAAGACTTGTCCAGAAACGTCTGTGGCTCGTTTAGGGTGAGAGAGCCAGAATTTCAGCAGATAACAGGAAGGTGGAGCGGAGAAAAACAAAGTTACACTTTTTAAAAAATTTAAATCTTTTTGAGCTTTCAACTCATTTTCACTCTGCTATGGAACAAGCTAGACCTCGACGTCCTGGAATCCTTTTAGAAATTTGACTGCTAAGGCAAACATCCGTTTCTTTAGCAATGCTTGGTATGCTAACCGCTAGCCTAAAGCAAAAAACATTTAAGATGCTGAAAACATTTAAGATGTCAGTTCGACGTAGCCTTCCTGCTAATGAGTTCTTAAAGACAAATTAAAATTGCCAAGAAATCGGCAGCTTTTACCCCCTAAAAATTGGGGGGAAAAGTATCGGAAAAAAACAAGAAACTGGAAATTGATAATTCTGTTTGTTTCAGTTTTTGTTTGTTAATAATAATTTAACATTGTACCTGTTGGCATTGAACCAAAATATGAGTATTTTTTGAAAACATGGAAGAAATCTGACAATCCAACAGACTTGAATAAGATGGAAGAGTTGAGCTAAACCTGCTCTATGATGTTATGAAAAAAAAAAAAAAAACTTTTCATGACTTGGCAAAAAACAACAAAAACAGGTCTACTGAATCTGTGACTGGACTTGTTTTGCTGTGATAAACATTAGCCAGTAAAAATGCTTCAGTGATCCCAATTTAAGATGAAATTGACCAGCACTGCTCTACAGGTCTAACTCCAGCAGGTTGTTTCCCCCTACATTTTCCCCCAACTCAAAAAAAAAAAAAAAAAAAAAAAGAGTTGGAGGTGAAATGTCCAAGAGAATATTTCACTTACATTCCCCTATTTTCTTACAATGCATCTGAACACTGAGGCAACACAGCAGCTGACGGTAAATCTGAGGTCATATTTGATGCTTCTAGGTTTCATCAATGCCGAGAAACACGACTCCAAAACCAATCAGTGGATCACTTCAGACCGGCTCTGCTCAGCTATCCTAAAACCTGAGACTAAGAACATTTCATTTAGTTGTACAATCATTTAGGAGTTAAAAAGAGACACGTTTTAGTTGTTTTACTTCATAATAAATGTAGTAGGTGATGTTTGTGAAAAAAAACCCAACACAAACATAAGTGTGGTTTGGCGGTTACCAAGGTGCTGAAACTCAATAGTAAATAAACATGATTTGCTGCTGCTGTTGGACTCAAAGTCCTGCTAAAGCTGCAAAAGCCAGACAGAGCAATACAGGGGTCGGCCATCTTAGTGTCAGCAGGACATCACCCATTGTCATGGTAACCGGGCTGCGCAGGTTATCTTTATTCTGGTCGCCATCTATTACACACTACTGAATGTTTTTTTTTTTTTTTTTCCATTTTTCCGATTTGTAATAAATTAAGAATCTTTGATTTACAAATCAGTTTGTGAAAAGCGAGAAAGCGGTGACATTTTTGAATGACTTTGCAAACTCTGATATTAAACATCCAGCGCAGCAAAGCGGTGAAGGGAGGCCTCTGTTTTCTTAAAGACGGTGCAAAAAAAAGATCCAACAGTAACATGCATTTTATAACCTCTGCTTCGTTTTTGTGCATGTGTGTGTGATGTTGAGAAACTTTTGAAAACGCCACGGTTCAGCAGAAGCAGCAGACATGAACAGTAATTCCTAATGTTGCAATAAACGCTAAAAAAAATTACTTAGATGGAAATGATGAGTGGAGAGGGAAAAAAATAGAGAGAAAAAGCAAAAGCAGCAGATGTAGTGTTGACTTCTTAATGCTACAGTGACTGCTGGAGTTGCTGAGTGGAGTTGTGGGGCACTTTATAATTACAGAATGTCAACTTTGTTCATGGTTTCTGCTCTGACCTTTTCCCGCCGTTAAAAGTGCGCCCTTTAACCGACCACATCGACGCTCCACAGTTCTACGGCACCGAGCACATGGGAGAGCTAGCAACCAAACACAACAAGCTCTTTAGGGCACAACGCAGGTTATTAAACTGTTTCATAACGGCACTTTTCAGAGGGCGAGAAGTTAATAACCTTGTGAGGCGTAGGGTGGGGGGGGGATAGCGGGGATTTCTTCTACTGAATTATGTCTCTGTCTTCTGTCAGAACCCTGCAGGTGTTGTGGCTGCAGAAAAGATGACCATCAAGGAGGAAACCGAGAATGACAATGGAGCTGAAGGTAAAAAAAAATAAAGATAAATAAAAAAAAAGTGGAGATGCGATACAAAAAATATATCATCTCTGGACCAGGATGCAGCTGGACAGGTGACTGGTCAGTCAAAAGTTAAAAAAATCAGGTCCCTTCCGGTTCCGTGAAATGCTCCTTGGCAGCGACAACTAAAAATCTCTTCTGTGTTTTTGTTAACTGTTACCGTTTTTTAATCGGCATTAGAAACGGTGGATGGAAACGGCAAAATTTGGAAAACCTCTCTGGGTTTCGCAAAAAACTGAGGAACGTTCAAGCTAGCATTTATCGGAAAGCCCACAAAAAATGAGTTTTCCGAAAAAGAGCTAATGCACTAAAGGAGGAGATGGAAACAGATTTGCCGAATAAGTTCTAACATATTAAACTTTCCCATCCACTGCTGGGCCTTACCAGAAGCACAAAACTTGTAAGAATTTTAAAATCTGAACCTTCACCTAGGAGGGAAGGACTGCACCTTTTTCTGAGATGTGTGGTCTGTGCTAGCTAGCAGCCGCTACTTCCTGCTTATGACAGTTGTGGATAGCATCATCATCAGATTAAATTATGGCTAGCATAGTCTGGTTGATTCCCTCCAAACCAGTAGCTGGAACACGGCTAATCTGTATTTTCCTTTTCTTTTTTGCGACATTTCAAATGTTCGCTAGTTATTCGCATGCAAATTGGGTGGAAACATGGCGACTGTGGGGAAAAATACTCAGTCGTCCATTTTACGTAAAAGCAAGGTGTTTTCAAATAAAGCAGATATAAAATTCACTCAGGCTCCTGCAACAGAAATTAATAATTAAATTAATAATTTAGTAGATTTGTGCTTTTCATACAGGCTATTGTTGATGCAAACAGAAATTCAAAACAATAGCTGGTGTTTTTAGAGCTGCTGTATGAGTGAACCTGACATGGGAGACAAATTCAGCAGATTTCAGGAAGGCTGAAAATCTTAATCTTTCAGATCAAAGATTTGAGAAAAACAACCGTAGACTGGAAGTCGGCCTGAAGCGTCTGACCGATGCAACTCTGGTGAAAACAGCAGACGATCCGACGTCCAGATGGACTCACAACAATAACTACACTGGTGTGTGCTACAACCGGCAGAAGTTTTACTGATTCCTTTGATTCCCTCATTTTTGATTCTTTGAAAAAATAAAAAGTAGGCATAAACATTTATTAGTGCTATTTTCCTCTTTTAATTTAGTCAGGGGGTAGAGATGGTAGTTTTACAGCCTTACAGCTGTGCTAAATGATGTGTTGTCTCTTACTGAGGAATTTACATTTTTTTAAAGTATGTTTATTGGTTTATTTATTGTTCACTTTTTTTGTCATAGCAGCATCTTTATGTTTTTCATCGACAAATTTAGTGTTTTTAACCTCGGCTGGTTGAATCAGTGGAGTTTGGTGCCACGGCCTCCAGCTAGACTTTAACGGTTGTTTTCATTACGACTTTCTGAAAAAAGAATCTGAAATAAAATGTTGGGGTAAAATGAATCACTCAGCACATATAGAAAAACAACAAAGAAACGGAATAAGACATGATGACCACTCAGCTCCAATCGGTCTGGTACCGTATAAATCCTGGTCCGTCAACAGGAAGCCGTACACAACTGAGCAGCTGACTGAGCAGCTGACTAATCCTAATTCAAAGCAATGCATTTAGGATTTAGGATCAATAATTTGAACAACCGAGAGACAGAACTATTGGTCCGATTATGTTCATCACCGCTGGAGTTAGCTTTTAGGAGCCAGAACGTTTTTATCAGACGCCATTTTCTCATGTCCACAAACTACCGATGGATGAACATATGATTCGTTTCGCCGTGTGTGAAACGTTGGAAGCAGACTGGCAGGGCGGTGGCCTCTGCTGAGCTGACCCGAGACGGACAGAGCGTCTCCTGTCCTCTGTCCAGTCTGGTTCCAGGAAGGCGGCTCTGGATGGAAACGTCGGGCTTTGGCCACGCAGGGAATCATCCAAATGCGGTTCGTCGCCACCGGAAGGCTGCTGGATGTGCGGTTATGTTGCCCGGGGCGACCGGTCAGCGGCCTCGACTCGGTGCTTACAGATGGGTAACGACGCAGCTGGGGAAGCTGCGGGGTTTTTTCTTTTTTTTTTGGAGTGTGTAGTTTTCCAGTTTGTTCCTTCGATTCAAAGTGAAATAAAATAAAATAAAATTTAAAAAAAAGTAGAACAACAACAATAACAAAAAAATTAATAATTTAAATTAAAACATCAACATTTAGGGTTGCAGAGTCTCTGGAGGTTTTTTTTTTTTTTTTTTTTTAGAAACTACGAGACTGAGGATGTGCTGTAGCAGCGAGCCGCCTCCACTCCATCCAGTCCATGTCAACAAATGTAAAACGTGGAGGAAGGGGCGGAGTCAGCGTCTCCTCTGGTCCTCTCTCACCCCCACCTGAAACCCCCCACATCCCTCCATCTTTGAACCGGTCAGTTCTGGTACGAGGAGAGAGAGAGAGTGTAGGAGGGTCGGGGGGAAAACCTGCTGATCTCATCAAAATGTTCCAGTACTACGTCCCAGCATGCACCTCTCCCTGCCAGAGCGGAGCTGGCAGAAGTCTCTGAAGGAGGGAGGCTGAGCAGCGAGGAGGAGGGAGCGGGGCGGGGGGATGAAGAGCGTTGGGTGTAGGGTGGTGGTAGGCTCAGATGCAGGTGGACGGCTGTGCAGAAGGCTGCTGCTTGCGGCTCCTCAGACCCCCAGACTTCTCCTTGTAGCCCACGCACATCTGCTGGGAGACGTCGACCAGCGCGCTGGCCACCGCCAGACCTGCGCACACACACACACACACACACACACACACACCGGCGTAAACAGGTGAAGACGTACAGCGCTACATACGTGTCAGTTACATACAACGATTTGGAAAATCATTTACAGTCCTCGGTTGTTTCACATATGTTGCTTCATTGCCACCATAAATGTTTGTGATGTAAAGTTGCAGTTAAGTATTCATCTACAGAAACAACCAATCAGAGCCAGGGGCCAGGTCTTAACACTGCTCACACACTCTGCTATGCTACAGCGGTCGTCTATGCTAAAGCTAGTTAGCACAGCTTCAGCTAAGCTAACTAGCTTAATCTACAGTATTGTTTTTTCCACTGAAATCTGCTTTGAACCCCTTTATAAAATCAGGGTGATTTCAGAAATAATCTACATAAACTGAAGTTGGTGTTTTTAGGTGTGAATACTTTTGGACGCCTCTACACCTGATGCTAGAAGTCGTAGCATTGGTCTGGTGTTTTTTCCTCAGACTCCTCCGATCGTTAATCTTTCTGTCGGTACTAATCTTTTTCCATCAACTATAATTTTTCAACAGCATTCAACCGTCTCTCTCTGCTATGTTTCTCTTCTCCTTTGATCTAACATTTATTTTTATTATCCCTTTTCCCCAGGATAGCCTGACTTGCTTCCTTCCTCCGTGGACTTTAACAAAAACTTTTTTCTTTTTTTTTTTTTTATCACCATGTTGCTTCGCCTCTCACAGTTTCAGTCCCCAGACCCTGCGTGCGCCCAGGGCTCTTATTAATTACCATAAAGTCCTTTTGTCAAAACAAAAGTGGCCCCGGCTCTCGGCAGAGCGCTCCCCTTGTGTTAGCTGCGCTCCTGCTACAAACGCTGTTAAGTCGTCTCCCATCCAGTCGCTGCATCAAAAACTCTCTGTCGTCTGCGCTGCGGCCTCCCATCACATCTGTCTTCTCTCTGCTTCCAAGATGGCCGCTCTCACGCCCCACCAAACATCCGTAGAGATGACTCCAGCTTACGTTTGAAGGCTTGTTTGGGTAATGAGAGCCAAAGTAAACTCGCTCTTAGATCAGATGACGAGCAAATGTGTGCAGCCTCCACCGGGAGCGAGGAGGGTGTGTGATCCCGGCTGCTCCTCTGGGAGTTCACGTTCTGCTGCCAGCTATTTGTTCTCCGTGAGGTTAACTGCATTAATCATAAGTGATAAACACAGCTGATTGGAAATGCTGCGCCTCAGAGAGTGTTAATGTATGTTAATGATGTGAGCCGCTGGTGGATGCTCAGAGACACCGCCATCTCATCACCTGTGTTGCAGCTCTGACGTAAAGGTTTTCAGCGTTTTATCGGAATCTGCTTGAGATGAAATGAGCTTTAATTTGAAATTAGTTTGTAAAAGTAACAGGGTTTTATTGCATTTACAACATCAGGTATTCCTAAAGAACGACCCAGATTTGTTGGCTTAAAAGTGACTTTAAAAATAACCTTTAAGGAGGTATTAAGCATACTTTTCATTACAAATCTTTTTTTTGTTTTTGTTTTTTTACTGGTCTGATGTATTATTCTAATTTTAAATGTGAAGTTTTCATTACATATGAATGGGAAATGACTGACAGTGCAGCGTGAAAGAGAACCTGCTGAAAATGTAGCAAACGTTACAATTTTGGTGGAAACAAATCTAGTCTCGTTAAGTTTTCATCTTAAACATAAGGTGCTGCATCATCTTTTTTGTGCAGGATATTATAAGCCTGGTGGGCCACCAGGCTTTATTTACGACCCCACCAGGCTAAGCATTGTTTACTTATTCGGTATTTTTATGTTCACCTTTTCTAAGACTTTATAGTTGCTGTTTGGGTTTTGTTAATGTCTTCCACCAACACGTTTACAATTACCTAACCATACTTTCAAATTTCCTGTCAACTTTGAACATTTTTCAACTCAAAAGCACGATGGGTTGCTGGATGACTGCCCCAGCGCCCCACCCGCCAGGCTGAGCAGGTTTTCTGGGGGAAACACTGTTGTGTGTTGCACAAATTCCACCAAATTTACCCCAAACACCTTATTCCACGTGTTTGGGGTAAACTGGCAGGTTTGTAGTCATTTCATCCTCAGAAATGCATTGAGATGTAAGATGTTCAGAACTTAGGATATAGTTCTGTAGCCAAACCCGGCTTCAAAGCCCAGCTTCATCCCTGACATGTTCGTTGAGACGTCCCACTTGATGCGCTGTTAAGAAAAGTTATTCCTGTCTGTGCAAATGTCTGATGATCCGTCTCCGTAGCTTTAATATAAATTGTTTATTTTTAGTAAAAACTAAAGTTTGTGTTTGTTAAACCAAGAAGGAATTGAACAACAAAGGACAAAATGAGAAGGAAGTGAACCGGGTTGGGGGAGCCCGAAGGACTGAAACTGTGATGCTCCAGCTAACCAAAGCAACAGAATGCAGCAGAAAGGAAGAATGTCAGATCAAAGAAAATTTATTTAAAAAAAAAAAAGAAGAAAAAAGCAAAAGCAGTCAGCAGCTGCATCTTACCAGACTGTCCTGGAGGAGGGATGCCGCCAGAGCCTCTGGGTAACCGTACAAATATGGAGAGCACGGCGGCTTTGTTGCCAAAGCAAGGCTCAAGGGCGATGGGTTTTGGAACGGACTGTGGAAAGAAAGAGGGGAAAAAAAGAGCGTTACACATCACTAGCCGGCTAAATCTGAGCGATCACAGAAGCTTTGCTGCTACTGTTCTCATCTGTGTCAGCAACAAGCATGACAAAAAAATGCTATTTATTCTCAGCAGAGATAAACAAACAGATTCGCAATCACACATTGGACCCACCGCTCCCCTCCACCCACACTGAGCTCAGCGCAGTCAGCCGTCTGCGCATCGGCTGCATTTACGTCGGTGTTCTCCAGTCACCGCAGGCTGGGTGACACACCTGACTCTCTAAAAACCAATATCTCCTGTTTATCAGCATCTCATCCATATGTGGAGATGAGTCTGCTCACACACACACACACACACACACACACACACACACACACCCCCATCCTCCTGTAAACACTGTCCTGGATCCGCCGCGGCTCGCCTCCTGCAAAATTCATGGCTTTACCTGGACGAACAGAGTGTGGGCACAGAGGCCGCCGCTGCAGCATACCGATAACTTTTCTACGTCTCGTTGGCTTTGTGTTTTGAATTTGCGAAGGCCGTTGTGAGAAACTGGGCCATGACACGGTTACACACACCACTGACACCGTCCAGAACGCAGCAGGCTGGTTTTTATTCCCCACTGAGTCGGGTTCAATCCCCCAAGAGGGAATGCCGCTGGAGTTTCAGTTGGTGTTTCCGTACAGTGTTGCACAGGTTCATCATAACTCATCTCTGTCATTGTAACGGACACACACACACACACACACACACACACATTACAGCGGTAGTAGTTATTCAGGCTTTGACCCATTTTACGCATTTATTCTCTGCTCCATCTCTCCACGCCGCAGCTTTCATACGCGGCGGCCGTCACATGGATGAGGCGTAAAGACCCCGAGGCGCTTGTGTGTAGATTCACTGCGTTGTAGCACAGAGACGTCTTTCTTCCAATATAATGTGTGTCTCTATGCTAAAGTATGGAAGTGTTTAACTACCAGAGTTTGGAGATAAATTCAGGAGAAATATCTCGTTTAAACCAGGAAAGATTCTCGTTACGACGATTAAAAAGAAACTCGATGTAATGAGAATTATACATCATTAAAACCAAAATATCTTCCCTTAAAAATGAGAAAGGTCGCAACAGTAAAACAGCAGAACCTCTTGGAAGGTTTAGGAGAGTCACAGCGAGCCGGTTTATGCCTTTTAAAAAGTCCTAATGGTAAACGGTAAATGTCTTGTACCTGTATGACACTTTATGAAGTCCACATTACTTCACTCTACGCTCAGTCATTCGTCCATTCACACACTGTGATCTGTTAGGAGTGTATTTTTATGTCTTAAGATGGGAAAGTTCTCGTTCTAATGAGATAAAATTTGTCTCAATAAAATGGGAAAGTTCCTTAAAAGGGGAATCTTTCTCGTTGTATTATAATCCATTAATCTAATTGAACGTGTTGCAGTTCCAGCCCTGGTTTAAATGTGTTGACGTGTTTGGCTAAAATGTGACCAAATTTGCAAATAAGTATTCTCTCACACAGATTTCTTTGTTCCCATTTCTTCTGGATTTTACAGAAAAAGGAACTTTGTGGGAATTTGAATAAAGTCTCAAATTCCTTCAAGTTAATGCTTATGTTGCTGCAGACTTGAAGGAACCCAATAACAACAGGATCTGAACACACATTCCCATCTTTCTCATGATCCTGGGCTCATCTGAGCCCAGACTGCATCATGCCCTTAAAGTGTGCGTTCACACCTTTAATCAATATCCAGTTCATTTGCCTAGAAAGCCCGGTTCGTTTGAGGAGGTGTGAATGCAGAATCAAACTCATCAAAGCAAACGCTAGTCTGCCTACAAACCTCGGCCTCGGTTCGGTGGAAATGAACTCTGGTGCGGTTCGAACGCCAAGTGGACCAGAGATCGCTCTAAAACTTCTGAGGCTTCTATGTCGTTTCCCTCAGTAGTTCTCGGGGCAGCGCCACCACAGGCGAGGAGGTGAACAGCTTCTTCAATTAGTTTGGATACATAGCAAAACGTAACAAATGTTGGTTTCCCAATCGAGTCTATCGGACCATCAGATGTGAAAACACCTTAAATCCATGTCGACTAAGTAGCTCAACAATATGATTTCAGACATTAAGGAGAGTTTTTTTTCATGTTTTTTTTTGTTCTCCTTTTACATCCAGGAGAAAATTAGGCCATTTAAAAAAGCTAAAGCCTGTGAACAAATCCCCTGAAGGCATTTTTTGCATAAAAAAAAGACACTAACATTACAGATTCTTTGTCAAATAATGGCTCCCGTTTTTTTTTTTCTTGCTCATGAGTAATTGCAGAGTGATTGCAGTAAGCTGCTGGGAACTTCTGTTGTCATGAATCTTTGAACAAAGACACTTCTTAACAACTTGTGTATGTCTCTCCATACCCGTCTCGGAGCTCGAAACACTTTTGAGCTGAGCCGGTGCGCACACGCGGCCCCGCCGTCTCCCCAGGAGCCGACAGAGGTCAACAGTTCAGCTGCAGACAAATGGGCTCCTGCAGGGATGGAAGCTCGGTCCAAGCAGCGCTCGGAGCCGCAAAAGCAGGCGGATATTAAAGTCGGCCGCTGCTTCTCGGCCCCCGATGTGTGGAAATTTTATAAATAAATGATTTGACGACGTCCTGACTTGGAGAAATGAGCCTGAATAAAGTAAACAAATAACTTCAATTAAGAAGCGGGTCGCCGCTTTGTTTTATTTTCTTTCCATCTCCAGCTTCCACTGGGTCGTCTTTTATTTTGCTCTTGTCAGGTTTATTTAAACTGGCTGACCTGGAGACGCTGGACAGGACGTGGTTTATCCTGCAACCTTTGAGTCAGAGAAGGAAAGATTTGGAACCAACTCATCAAAAATGGAAACACAGCTCCATCTTCCATTTAATGGTTTTCATTAAAGAAAAACATTTTGTTCCCTTTTACTGATGGTCTTTCACACACTGCCTCTCACTGTGGTTTGGAGGAATTTCCTTTGGCCTTTTTAACAACATTAAATGGTCATTTAGAAGCATGAAATAGATGGATGGAATAACCCGAAGTCGATGAAAATGATTATTTGATGCTGTAGCATCTCTGCAGGAAAAATCCAACTCCTAAAGAGCTACCAATTCTGATTGGCTCAGAGGTCTTCTGAGAGGAAACAAAACTTTTTTTTAACCCGCAAAACTTTACAATCCCAAGTTTTACAGAATATGAAATAAGAAGAAATATTCCAAGGTCAAATATTTTACTTTCATTGGAAATGAATTAATTTGTATTTCTGCAAAAATGTATTAGAAATGCTAAGAAGACTGACATTTCTTTCCACCTCTATCTGACAGGAAAATCAAAAGGGCTAAGAAGGTTCGTCTATAGTACAGTTCTTGAATAAAAACGCTTCTATTAACAAAATCACTCCGTTTTTTTCCAATGTGTTTGAAAAGAACACCAGGGCCACTTAACATGACTGTAAGTCACAAGTACAGGGTTCATTCTCACTTTTAGAAATATCATTAGTTCTCCAAAGTTCTCAGCAACTTTTCTACTATTTTTTAACAGACAGATGGTAATATGGATAGATGATAGTATGGATGGATGACAGGATAGATGGTAGTATAGGTGGATGGATGGAGGGTCTGGTAGACAGCACAGATGGATGTAATCATTGATAGATTGATAAGTAATAGTTGTATGGATGGAACTGGTGATGAAAGGAAGGATGGACAAATATGTGGACTACATTAATTAATGGATGCATAACAAAAGAATGCATGATGATTGTATTCAGTTATAAAACCCACCATGCAGGCAAGTCATTCATATTTACTGACAGTCGAGTAACAAGAACAAAAATCTTGTTTCCATTTAGCCTCAGGTTTTGTAATCTCCCAGCTGGCTAATTTTGTTTCAAAAGTGGAAGTATTAAACCGGATCCTACCAAAAAATAACAAACCCGGCTTGTTTAGGTTGCGTCTCCAGGCCCGGGTTGGCCTTGGGTTACACATACATCTCACTTTACCGTCTTTACACTAGAAAAATAACGAGCTGTGTCTGATCACACCAACGAACCTGCACACCTTGTGGAATAAAGCAAAGGTGGAGAGGCTGACGCATTTTAATTTCACAGTTTAGGACTGTTTTAATGCTCGTCTGCCAAACCCCATTTCCACTGCACTGTGTACATGTACCCATCGCATCCCCTCATTCACGACATCAGATATGCACATGGGAGATGAAAAGATCTGGAAGATCATATCTGGAATCAGAGGAGACTTGTCAGATGGTGTGGGATTACTTTCCCTTCAACAGGACATGCAAAGCACTCGTCACCACACAACCAGAAGTTCAATTTCCACCTGAAACTATGAGACAGGCGGCTCACATTTGTATTTGTTAGAAAAAACAAACCTCTGCATCCCCTTTTACACACACGTTTTATCTTCAGTGTGGGGCGGATCAAACCCAGAGAAAATTCAATTACCTGCTGGTTTTAAATTCTCTGTGCCGGCTCTTTCTCTTTAAGATGTTTCCCCAAAGGTAGAGTCTTTTCCGGTGGTCCTGTATCTTAATAGCATTCCCCAGCAGATGCCTTTGTTTTATAGGATTCCAGCCCGCCACTCGCAAGTCGCCACCCCCAACATCACCACTCTGGAGACTTATCTAGACCGGCCAGGCAGAGCGGCGAAAGGTTTTGTTAAATTACCTTCAGTAATTAGCCCAGCAGCACGTGGGATCGCTGCTGAGCCTACACACACACACACACACACACACATTTATATTGCTATCTTTGTGGGGACTTTCCATTGACTTCCATTCATTTCTACAGCCTAAACCTTACCTTTACCCTTTTCCTAACCCTAACCATCACATACCTAACCCTAACCCTAACCAAAACTCAATTCATACCTTAGCCCTAAATCTGACCCCTGACCCAAAAACAGGGTTTCCCCTTGTGGGGACCAGGCTCCGGTCCCCACGAGGAGCAATTGGTCCCCACAACGTAGTATATGTCAGGAAAATCATCCCCACAAGGTATTACAAGCAAACGCGCGCACACACACACACACACACACACACACACACACACACACACACACACACACACACACACGGGTGCTGATGTGGGCACACTAAGCTCGCCTTTCATTGCGTGTTCCTCAGCTGCAGCCAGAGCGCGTTGTTAGGTCTCACCAGGTACAGACGGCACACTGAGGGAACTTCCAGGAGTTTTTACTCCTTTTCTTTGCCAAGAAATCGGGAAATTACAACGGTGGCTGGAGCACAGTTGACAGCAGCAGTTTGTGTACGCTGAATGAGCAGACAGCTACACCTTCCCCCTCTTATTTAGGGCAGTTAGAATCACCAACATTATTTCAAGTTGCTAAAAGCCACAAGAACAAAAGAAAAATATGTGAGATTTATGTATTACTGTCTTCAAGGTCAGAAGTTTGCATACAGAGTGACTACTATCTTTTTAAACTGTGAGGGCTTTGGAAACCCCAGGTTAACATTTGAGTTAATTGGAGCTTCACATGCAGAAGCATTTTAAAGGGGCAGTATGATGTATTTTCCAGCCACATGATGTCATTTTATAGCACAATCAAGTAACTATGTTACCTTCACTTGTTACAAAAATGCTATTTATATCAAATATGACTTAAAATAAAGTTGACTTTGTAACTTAACGCCTTGACATTGGACCTCTGTCTCTTTAAGAAGCTCCTGCTCTTTCTGAAACTCCACCTTCAGGAAGTCATCACAACATGGCTCCTCTATTAACCCTTTAACAATGTTTTTAACCAACATTTCATTGAGTAGTAGCTCCTATAACGAAGTCAGCAGATGTGTAGGTCCACCAGATGTTTGCTAATTGCTGCTGGCTAGTCTGATGAGGAACTCCAGCAAGCCATTATGTGAAGCATGAGGAAGCCTAGAACATGTGACACAAGTCATACAGCTCAAAGGCGATGCTACCAGATATTGAGAATACAAATATAAACGTCTGATTTTGAAGGTATAGACAAATAAATCTCTGACAGTTTTTTTGGTAATTTTAACCAACTTAAAATGAAAGAAGTTTGGTCTGACTGAACTTCAGACAGTGACCAATTGTCACGCAAATTTTGAGCGAAATCTTAAAACGTTGCCAATAACTAATAAATCCCTAATAAATTATAGAGTACTTATAATTATCTTGCAACCCAGATCAGGAATTAGAACAAACTTAGAAACCAGAACAGGAACATTTAGTTAATGTGCTTTAGATCAACATTTAGCACCGCTTTACTTCATAGAATCAAACATGAAGAACAAACATTCAGTTTATGCCTACTTTTTTTTTCTCTTTTTGCTCTTTCCTTTGATTTATTGTTTTGTTTGTATTTCCTTCTAATGTAAAGCATGTAAAGCACTTTAAACTGCCTCATTGCTGAGGATGTGCTATATAAATAAAATTACCTTACCTTAACAATAAGAGAAAGAAAAACAAAAATAGACGTAAATTAGGCATGTTTTTATTTACTGGTTTATTTACCGCCAACTCTTTTACACAAAACCCAAAAGCGATCGTAAAAACTTCTTTGCGAAATTGTGGAAGTCGATTTGAAGTCCCACGTTTCCATCAACCTTTTCTAATAGACTATTTGTGAGAAATCAATGTGTACACCAACATCTGACTCCAACTGTATTTTCTCAGACATTATTTTCTCTTTCCACACATTTTCTAACATGGGAAAAAAAAAAATCCCCAGTCTGCATAGAAATGGTTTAGAACCCGATAAGGGAAGCCTTCAAGGCATTTAAGCATGTAAACATGAAGCCCTTTAGAAAACCCAGCCAAGTAGCTACAATTCAACAGAACCTTGTGAGTGAAGGTGCTGACAGCACAGCACAATTACGGCAGATAAAAACAGTCCTCTTTCTGCCCACACACACGCACGCACACACACACACACACACACGTCCCACTTTCCTCTTGTCCCCGTCTGTGTCTCAGAATAAAAGCAGAGAAGAAAGTGTCACAAAAGTAATCATCTGTTTGCGATGCTGGAGCTGCAGGCCTCATTTGGCACAAACCAAGTGTATATATCTCATTGAGGAAGCAAGTTTGGACTTTCCATCAGAAAAGCATAAACAACTTTAATGATTTTCAACTCCCTGTGCGGTGCTCGGCTTTTTATACATTCCGATTGCAGGTCTTAATATACTACCGTGGCATCCTGATAAAAAAAAAAGAAAAAAAAAAAAGGCATGAAAACAAGGGGAATAACCCGCGTCCAATGCTGCTCAATCCGAGTTGGGGAGGAGATAGGATAGAGCGCACTCACAGTCTGAGCAGGTGATGGCACAGAAAGCTGAAGAGGAAGATCTAAATTGGATCTCTGCTCCTGGGCTGCTTTAGCCCTGATGGAGAGGAGGAGAGCAGGCTGGGAAGAAAGGCAAGAAAAAAAAAGGTCTAGAGCCAGGAGAAGAAAAGGTAATGCAAAAGACGGAGGAGGCCGGCTGGATTTAACAGCAAGTTTCATCTTTTTCTCTTTATGACAAAATGCAAACATGGATGCACAGGGCGACACCCACACAAACTCATAACACTGCAAAGAATAAAATAAATAAATAAAATAAAAGCCCTTCGCATACAGAGAACCAGCAGATAAGGCCAAAAAAACAGGAAGCCCAGGCAACTGATAAGGGCCAGGAGGGAGAGTAAATTAGAGGAAACACGAGAGATGGTGGGCAAGAGGAGAGAAGACACCAGGAAAGAGACGAAGACGTCTGTGTCTCCATTACAAAAGTGAGCAAATATTTGTTGACATTCTACAAATATTAAACACACGCACGCACACACACACACACACACTCACACACACACACACACTCACAAAACTATATACTGTGCAATTCCAGTGTTTCCATTAAATAAGAAAAAAAGTTAAAATCATGCATGAACAAGCTTGTGTCTGTGATAAGTCATCAAAAGTTTTGGCAGCGATGGATGGTCATGAAAGGTCATCAAGCCCCTTCTGTACCAAAAATAAAAGGCTGCAAAAACACATCCATTTTTGAGGGTGTCATGTGACCAAATGTGGGGAAGATGCCAAGTTGCGTGAAAACTTTTGCCATACTGAAGGACGCAGAAAAACAAATCATGAACAAATGGAAATACCACAAATAAATTGGTAGAGAAAAATAAATATAGAGCTGTAAAAAGATAATTGTGAGGGGAAAAAGCTAAGAGGAAAACACACAGGGCCTTAAAGAGATCAACAACAACACAGATCTGTGAGAGAAGAGAAGAGCAGCAACACTAATGGAAACCAAGACCGAGGTGGGAAACTGACAGAGATAAAGTAAGAAAACTCACATTTCAGAACAATCTCAGATTTGTTTGTACTTCATTGACTAACAGGATTGGTTCTCACCTGCACTGAAACAACACTGTTTGCTGTACAAACTGGGAATCCATTCAGGGAAAATAAATGATATCAATTTACTTCTCTTTACGTTCGCGGCTCGGCAACAGCAAAAAAAAACAAAAACAAAAAAAAAAAATGAGGCAAACCAAAAACGTCAAAAAAATCCAGTGATTTTCACTGTGGGGCCAGCCAGCCAAAGATACAGCTGTCATTTATGAATTCTGTTGCAGAAGAATCCAGGAAACAGAAGGTAGATGAGTCTCACAGGACGGGAAAGGATGTCTCAATTCAAACAACTCCAAAAAAATGTACGAGCAGAAAGTAGGAAAAGAAGTGAAGAGAAGCCAGGGAGGGAAAAAAGGAAGAAAGTTGAAAGGAGTGGATGACACAACGTCTACAGGAGAGAGACGAGTTCAGACATTAAAAAAAAAAAAAAACGTTTCTGCTCAAGCCTGCAGCTCTCTTGCTGATCTTCCCAGGAGCCCCCCGCAACCTTTGCTGGGAATAACCTTGTGCTCCGGAGCCAAATCCCTGGAGATGCATGGGCCCCGTCAGAGCCGGGGCCCCCCGCCCCGAGCCACCGCTCTGAAACAGCCCCTATAATTCCACACTTCATCTGCATTCAGAGGTCGTTCATCACTAGGTGCACAGTCACAGGTACGCTCGCCTGCGGCTCTGCGCCCACCAAAAGCCTCGCTGCAATTCCTGTAACTCTGCCAAACTTTAAAGAGGATAAATTATGGGAAAAAATAAAATAACTTCACTTTTACTCAGCTCCACCGCATATATCTGGTAGTTAAAAGTTAGCATCAAATCAACCCCTAAAGTTCAGATTTGCAGGGGAAGAAGCTCCCCCTGGTAGATCTTGTCCCGGCTTTCACCTCAAATCAAGTGGCAATGCCCACCTGGGAATGAAAAGTTTTTTTTTTTTAAAGGTTTCTACTGCAGTTTTGCTTTGCAGTTTAATATTTAACTCGCATCAAAAGTTAGATATACCCTCAGCCCTGCTTAGTCTACTTTAATCCAACTCCGGTTGGTTTGTCTTGAAGGTCCGGTTCATTTGGGGAGGCAGGAACGCAAACAATCAAAAAAGCCAACGCTGGTCCACCTAAAAACCCAGCTCTGTTTGGTTGAAATCAACTCTGGTGTGGTTCCAATTCAAACGTGAAACAGACTGATGAGCACTCTAAAAGCAGGAAGTGAACTGTAGAGCAGGGCATTTTGGGTAAATACAACCAAAACTAATGAACGTATATATCACTAGCAGTAAAAATGGCTCCCAGTCAAGGTGAACTCCAACACTTTAACCTTGGAGATTGGAACCAACCCCCAACTGATCCTGCATGGATTAAGCAGGTACAGATGGACAGATGGACGACATAAAAGAGACAACATCTTTATACTCTACACCACATGTCAAACTCGAGGCCCGGGGGCCAAATCTGGCCCGCCGCAGCTTTTCATGTGGCCCTCTAGACCCCAAATTACACCAGTAAGCCCCTCCAGTTTTTCCACTAATCCACAAAATTCACACAAAATCAACAGATCCCCACATTTTTTTCTGATTTTACACAAATTTTTCCTCAAAATTTTCCAAAAACATTGGATTTAAGTGACTGCTGCCTCAGCCTTACTTGATGTCAAGTTGTAGTCCGTAATAAAAAGTCACATTTAACATCATACATTAGTGCAAATATCGTAGAAAGTGCTTTCAAATATTTCTAGATTAGCACCACAAAATCTGTGACTTTGATTACAGGAAAACCCACAAAAACAAAAAACAACAAAATCCTGGACTACCGGAGTGAAAAGATGTTCAATATTATTTTATTTTAAGAAACACTTGTTGAATGCTGAAACAGCTACTTATTGATATTTAATGGGTTTTATCAATACATTCTGACATAATCGGCCCTTTAAGAACATTCAGATTTCTGATTTGGCCCAAAATGAATATTGAGTTTGACACCCTGCTCTTCTCTCTCCACTGTGGAATAAAACATGTAAATATGCCTAAAATCTGAATGCCTTCTGTATTTATAACTAGAATTGGGAACTAGTTCATGAGTTACAGCTACTTAAATGTGTCATTATGCAATAAACTCCTTTAAATGCACCAAATATCAACTCTACCATCAAGGATATTTAGGTTCTTAGACTTAGAAACCTTAGAAACTTTAGAAATCCTGTTATCAGAGAAGATGTAAATCATGTGACAATTAATTGAAACTACCATGACTTATCCAGGTCAGTTTAGAAAGAAACCACAATATTCTGAACAGCGGCTGGCCGCTACACGTCTAGGCTCCTGTAGGACAGTGACAGAAGGAGCTTCCCTGATGATGGTTCAACAATGCCAAACGTTACATCTGCTGGTCTGAACTGAGGTTTCCTCGAGACAAAGTTACACTCACCTTGACGTTTCCTCCTATCAGGTCAGGTGGCTCTTCGTCTGCCTCCAAAGCCACGTTGATGGTGGCAAAAGGCCGACTGGCCATCTGCTGCATCTCCCTCAGCAGTTGCTAGGAGAAAAAAAAGAAAAGAAAGGTAAGTGGCAGGTAAATAATGACTATAAATTGTCCAATCAGCCAAATATCTTTGATGGTGATTTGGAACAGGGGCAGCTGCCGAGTTAATGTGTCAGAACACGGCGTCTCTCTAAAGGCTCTGTCTTATTTGGAAACCTGCTCAATCCTCCTGGAACGACTCAGTCTGTTGTCAGACATTTGCATGATCTTCCTTAATTGAGAACATTCAGAGACATTTACAAAGACGGCCTCAGTCAGGATTTCATTTGCTACCAATCAGGGTGATTTAAGACTAAGTATCTGGAATCTAATCAAGTGCGATGCTCTACCGCTGAGTGACAGCGTCCGCTGAGCGAGTCCCAGCTGGAGCATGTCAGCAAAGGTGATGGGTTTTTGTTCTGATTAGTGTCAGAATTGCTTACGTGTAAAAGGTCTCCAATATGAGTTCTCAAGGATTTTCAATGGAGAATATGGCTAAAGGTTTAGCCTGCAATGAAACTCCCAATGTCTTTAGGACATGTAGGGCATCGTGTTAAAAGTGGGCTCAATAAAACACTTTTCAGAGAGTTTTTATTTTTTGAAAGGCGCATTTCATTGCTTTTCACTTCCCATCATGCAATACTTAGTTTTTTTCTAAATATAATGGGCTCAAAAATATAAAGACAAACAAAGGAATGTGGATGCATTTTGATGAATTTCAGTAAACAGGAGCGTGTAATCCACCGACTGAGTTTGTTTGTGTGCGACTTCAGCTTCAGTTTGTTTTTGACGCAGAGAAACTTTCTGTATCCAGCAGAGAATCTATTTCAAAAAGTCTTGGAGATTTGAAATGCTGTCTAGTCTATATCAATTTAACTTTGAGACTGAAGAGGCAACAATGAGCACATCACACCTCTCTGCTGCAGAGCACCTCAGGAATAAAAAACAACTAATTCTGCTGCAATTATGAATAACAAATCAGGGGAGTTGAGTTTTAAGTGGCAACAGTATTTATCATCTAAAAACTTACACAAACAGTCCAAATTTGGGTTTTTGTTTTTTGCATTTTTTTTTTTTTTTTTTTTTTTTACATTTCTTTTATTTTCCAATCTTGATAGTATTTTGAACAGGAGAGACAGAGACACCATTCAATGTTACAGGGCTTTTTTTTCTGTGGTCCTGTAAAGTTTTTACCTGGCAGAACTATCTTTAGTCCATTCTGATTTCACCTTTAGTAAAATTATATAAAGATACGGAGAGAATTAGGGCCACTGGAAAGAAAAAAAAAGATTGTCTGTTTTATTTGAATCCTGATTAAAGTCAGAATTCAGAGGAAAAATTCAGAACGGAGCAAGAGAGAGAAGACTAAACGTATAATCACCCCAATTATGAACAGAAGATCCGAAAGGCATTCTAAATCAAAAATATAGCTACATTCTGAGCCACTGATGAACTGAGCACGTCTAGACGTCTCTGAGAAAATGGATTCCAAAATGGACTCAAGGTCCACCTTGTTTCCATAACATCGTGTTAAACATCTCATTGATACTGAGTCTTAGAGTCTGGTAGTGGTAGCACTTAAACATGGTGCATTCACAAACATCACCAGCGTCTTTCATGGACCATTTCTAGTATTAATTAGGGGTTAACCCAGCTTTAGTTGAAATCAATAACTCACAGCTCGTTGTAGGCCTATTAAAGAGGATTCAGGATAAGAGGTGAGATATTTTTAAATCAAATCTTAGAGTCAAAATTTCTTTTAAATTGTCAAAAAAATGAATAAAAAAGAAATATGGTTGCAACACAAAAAGCAGTTTTCAGAATCCAATCCATGTCCATTAGAAAACACACAACCAGCACCTTCCAACTTCACTCCAGTAATTATGCATTTTCTAACAGTGCGAGGCAGCGGCCCATCCTCATTTTCTTTTGATTTATAACATGGACCTTGGCCAAAGGAGGAGGAGGAGCAGAGATTATTACGGAAGGACGGAGAGGAGGACAAGAAACAGAAGCTAACGAATACGAAGAGACGATGATGTAGGAGAATTAGAATGGAGGAAGAGGAGACTGACCTAAAAGAGCCGGCACCTGGGCAACATCAGGACAAACGGATGAGAGGCGGCAAGTCCATCACTGACCGCCAAAGTAAAGAAACCCAAACTGTCAAAATACCCGATTACTCACTCAGACACAACATCCACAACAGTCAAAAGAACAACAGAAACCAGATCTAGTTGGAGAAAATCCAAAGAAGTTCAACAAAGTGTTTTAAAAAAAGCGTTGGCTATTGATCATCATCTCTTCTGTCTGCTGGCACTTCAACTCAAAAGGAAGTCAAACTGAACCAAAGAGGCTTTGTGTGTGTGTGGCTCCGGATTTGTTTAGACCCAACAATCACAAGTGGCGTGACACATTCCTCTGGCCTTTGTCTCATTAAAAAGAAGAAGAAGAAAACAAGAGTTGGGATGAAAGAAGCAAGGTGCAGGCTGCTGCAATTCCAGCTGAGGAGCTCGCTGACAGTCAGAATCGCAACATAAAATATTTGTGCAGTGAGAGGCCAGCAGTCCCCCTGGTGAACCTCTTGACAGCTTTCAATTAATCTGCTGAGTGCTTTCATCCTCTGTGAGGCTGCCAAATGGGCTTATTGACATGTTAGCACCTTTCTCCTAAATGTGACACTTAGAATGATGTCCTTTCTAAGGGTTACAGTAGAAGCCTGAAGCAAACTCTCTCTCTCTATGGTAAAACTTGAAGAAAACGTATTTATCACAGACTCTCTTCGTAGAGCACACAAACCCCCCTTAAACTCTTGCAACAGTTCCAGATTTCTCGGCTCAAACATCTGAGTAAAAGAGAAGGCCCCCTCCTCCTCTTCAGTCCTTTTCCTTTAACAAAAAGAGTCATCAATATTTGTTATGAGGTGATATTTCAGATTCCCAGCACCCTGAAATCTTAAGCAGCAAAACAAGACCAATCAGGATCACAGCAGCTCGCTGTTTAGCATGTCACACCTGTGGTGCCGTGTTTGCCTGTCATTACGCCCCGGCTGACAACCAGCAGTGATAAAGCCAGCATGGCTTCTAGAAATATCGGGCAAGCCAGTTGGGAGCCCAGTAACCCTGCACCGATCAGTGTCTTCCATTTATTGGATCATTACTTTTTAATTTTGGATTTTCTAACAACAAAGGGTCTGTTTTTAAGAAAACAGAACTGAAGAGCCAGCAGTAGTGAGTAGAGGTGGGACTCCATAAAAAAACGTTTAAAATCGGGTTAATTACAGGATTAACTACTTGATTGCGACCGATCGCATTTTAAATCGGTAACCAGATAAATAAATGGACATATGAGCTCAACAACAACGATATTTATCGTTTTTAATCTGTTAATGAGGTTATTCAACCATCAGATTGGAGAAAAGTGCTTTTATATTCATTCAGCTTTCTAGTGTTTCAGGAACTTTAAAAAAAAAAAACAACCCTTTTCTAAAAATGTGGACTGTGGACGCTGACATTAGCGTTGGGGGTGTCTGTGCTGCTACATGTTTAGCATTGAGATGCTATTTTAGCCTTGAATAGCTTAGCTGATAGGCTAAATCCTTTTAACACAACTTGAATGTAACAGCAGTCTTCTCCATTGTCCCATCACATCATGTATAGAAGCGTAAATTAACCCCTAACGAGCCAAGAGAAGCAGCTTTATCATCCATTGCTGTTTGTTTATGTCACTTGTGCGTCAGATTTTCTCCAAGCTCAAAATCCAAAACAACACAGTCCATCTACTGCTCACTATTGAAGTATTCTTCTGGCTGCAAGTAATGTTAACATTTTGCAGAGACCAGGCCAGTCTGATGGTGAATTTGTGGAGGGAGAGAAACTTTAGGGTCATGACAACTTTAGGCCTTCCAACGTCTAAGATTCAGAAATTATTCACTGCGGATAATAGGTGAAAATACCAGAGGCATCATGCAAAAAGCTGCTCAACAATTAGAAGCAGGAGTGGGCGGCTGCAATGTCAAAAACGTTTTTTTTTTTCCATTATCTATTGAAAAGGCTATGACTAATTTTAGAAAAGCCATTGTTTGTTTCATAAAATATGAATAAAAACAGATTTTTGTTTTTAAAATTGATAATCCCTTTCCATCGTTTCGTTGAGAGTTTCTCGTGAAAAACTAATTAGCGGATGGACAGTTGCCTGGATGGAGTGACCGATGGAAAAAAAAACTTTTAGACAATAAGATTAAAATCTGGACGTAAAAGAAAAATGTTCCATGTTCTTCTTCCATTCTGAATCCAACCCGTAACTACAACCAAATTCCGGACTTTTCCAGACTGTGTAGAAACCAGAACTCCCCCTCACAACATGACCCAACGTCCCCATTACGTTTAAAACCCACAAGTTGATCCACAAAGCTCATGTCACACAAACTCAATATTTTCCAGTAACAGGAGCTTCGTTAGCAACGTTTCAGATTAATAAAGCATCATAAAGCTGCTGATGAAACAGAATGTGAAAAAGCCTCACTGCAAAGGAAGTACAATATTGGGGCGAGTTCATTAATGCTCCACACATCAAAGAGAAAACCAAATATAAACTCATGACACGCAAAACAATCAGAAGCTTTAAATAGAAAGATAACAGGAGAGCCAACACAGCCACAAAGCATGAATGAATCCAAAACATGGAGGCAACGACCGACGAGGCCGGAGCGTCTGATCGGCTCTTCAGGACTTTGAAGAAAGGAACGTGGAAATGAGCAAGTCGATGTGCTGAATGTTGATTCATCATAATTAGGCATATGGCTGTATGAAGAGTTTGACAGGCAGAACATGTAGAGATGCAACAAGCAACGGCAGATTTGGTTTACCTTACAACGTAGTATTCTGTTTCACGAAGTAGGACGATCTTATTAAACACTAATCGAGCGTGTCGCCTCTTGGGAAACCAAACCCGAACTTTCTCCCAGCCGGATAACGAAGTAAAACTCATAAGAAACGGGGAGAACCTCCTCCCTGTTGTTGTCATTGTGTTGATGAACCAGACTGTCTGGATGTGTGTGTGTGTGTGTGTGTGTGTGTGAGGAGGCAGGAATCTGCATGCAGACAACATCTTTTTCTCATAAGCACAACTCCTTGAGCGTCACAAAGCAAGCAAATTGATTTACTGGATAAAAAGCAGAAGGGAGGAGGGGGGAAAGCATCCGAATGCTGCGGTAAACAAACTTTTTAGATTCAGTCCACCTCACTAACCCCCTCCGTTCACAGCGCAGTCTCCTGCCCAACGTACAGCTAACCTCTGTTTAAACAGTTTTGGTTTTGTAGTGTAAAAAAATATTTATCTTCTTTATAAACTACATTATTGCAGATTTGTTATTTTGTAGCTGCGTTTTCACTACAAATGAGCGCAAAATTTTGCTGAATAAGAAACTCAATTAAATTCACACGTGAATAAGTTTGTTCATACGATGAGTCAGTAAAACAATCATCCTCCATCCACTTCCTGTTTTCTTCTTCATCGTTGTTTCCACCAGTAGGAACATCTGGTTGTTGATCATGTGACTCATGATGCAAATTAAAGGTGCTCCTGTTGCAGTTTTGCAAAATAAACCAATTTCTATATGGCCAAAGAAAAAAATGAATAAATAAAAATCTCATCCTAGCAGCTAAACTTTTGAGTTGTTTTGTCGAAACTGTCTTGTTTCTATTAAGCAAAATTATTTTCAAAATGTCAAATTGCACAATTCATTGTTCAATGGAAACGCAGGTAGATGTATTTGTGAGGTTTCCCAACAATTTTGCTTGATGGTTTTATTAAATATTAAGAGACCTCTTAAAATGATCAGTTTCTCTGATTTTAGGTATTTGTTTGAGTAAAGTGTTCTTTTAATGTATGAACTACTGACAACATGTCTCTGAAATTCCAAGTGAAAATTTAGTATTTGCAGAAAATGAGAAATGGTGAAAATCACAAAAAAGATGCAGTGCTTTCAAATAATGCACAGAGAACAAGTTCATATTCATTTAGAATCAACAATAGTAATATTTTAACTCAAGAAGAGTTCAGAAATCAATATTTAGTGGAATAACTGTGGATGATTCAGTGGACTCTTCATTTTTTCCAGAGCTGCATATATGCATGAATGAATTATGAATTTAAACTTGTGCAGCAAAATAACTGAAGTTTCAAATTGTGTAACCATTCCATTTAGGAAAAAGAACGCTTCACATTGTTAAAGCCTCAAAATTATTAATGTCGATGATGTAAACTTCTCACCAGTTTTGTACATTCCTCTGAATATGATGGCCAGTCTGCCTCGTGTGTTTTTAACTGCTGGACCGCCGCTGTCGGACTTGAGAAGGCGGCAGAGCTGGAGCGAAATCGGAGGAGTAGCCATTCTGGAAGAACTCCTTCAGAGCATATTGTACATTTTCCCAACAAATCTCATTATCTTGTGCTGTGAGTAGGCAGCTGCAGCACAGCAAACACTCAGCACTCCAAAGATAACCAGACGCCGCAGCGCCACAGTGAATGTCTCCTGCTTCTTAAATTGGCTCTTGGTTTTCTGCAGGCCAGTTAGTGTGACTGTGTGTCTGAAAATGGAAGTGATATTTGACAACATTTAGCACGGCAGCGCAAAACTTTATACGAAAACCTGGAAGTACATGTGAATAGACGTGGACGCACACAGGCACACGCGGTCAAGACACCTGCACATGACCACTCAGCTTTGAATACCCCAAACACACACACACACACACAAACAAATACAGAGGGAGTTTATCTCAGCAGGCAAAACTGAATTACAACAGACCAACCAATGTGCCTGGAGGGAAACGCTCAACTGCAATAAGCATGAGGAAACCGGCGCTTAATAAACACTGGGGCATGGATTATAAAACAGTATGAAATCAATATAAAAATTCATAGCACTTCTTGCTCATTGTTAATGTTTTGGTATTGATTTTAATGCATTTTCAATGTAACACACAAAAAAATTAAAAAAATTGGGAAATACTGCCAATAATTAGGCAAAGTCCTACAAGAGATGTGACACACACAGCCTGGGTTCACAAGATCAGAATGAGAAGGATTTTGCAATATTTTGGGGAAAACTCAAAATTACTATTTTTTGTATTCACCACATAAAGGTTAATTATGTTTTTAAAAAACCTGTAATCACCATAGAATATTTCAGTTTGGTTTGACTGGTCAAAATACAAATGACAATATGCTATTATGCTTTTGAGCATTAATAAATGAAACGTTGACCAACATAGTTGAGGAATAGTGAAGATTTTTCACTTGTTAAAGTTTCATATTTGTTACTAGTTTTCTCAATTGTTGACTGGACAGTCTTTTATGTTTTTAAAGCACTTTGAAGAGTAAAGTGAGTTTTGAGTCTTCTTCCCACAGTAATAACATCCACACCGAAAAGTGTTGCTCTCAAGACAAACTGGTAGCACCTAAAGTAGAATGCATCTACTGATCTCAAAGACACAAGAAGCAGGTGAAAGAGTTGCACAAAAATAATCAGAAGCTCATTTATCAATCACCATCGCAATTAAAGCACGTCAAATCATCAGCAGGCCGATCGATGAGGCCACAAGTCGACGACTGTAGCCCCGGGACAAATCGGTGCATTCAAACATGTTTATATTCAAGCTGGCACACAAAGTCTCACTTAAGCTGTCTGAGGGAATTGTTTTTGAGCATTGTCAAAGTGAGCAGCAGCGGTGCGCCAAAGAGATCGAGTGCGTCAGCAGAGCACTCAGCGGAGGGAGGGAAGAGTGGGAAAAAGAAAGGAGAAGGAGCACGTAGGAGAGGCAGACTAACAAGGAAAGGGAGAGGAAGTTGAAGGGAGACGAGATGTGAAGATGAAAACAAAAGAAAAAAAAAGGAAGCTGAGCAGAGAGAAGAGAAAGAAACAAATAAGAGAGAGAGAAAGACAAAGGCGTTCAAAGCCTTCGTCCCGAGCTGGAAAGAAGAGAATGAGGAGCAAAGTCGCCTGGGTGCAGCGGGCAAACACACACACACACACACACACACACACACACACGTCCTGTGTCCTCATATCACTGCACGTGGACACGCACACACAGCGAATGTGCAGCACATCTTGGCCCACTAAATCAAGGCGTTTATTTATTGATGGCCTGTTTAAAAATGCTGTCGCTGGAGAGCTCTCAATCATCCTTCAGATGTACTGAAGAAAAACTGCAGAGCAAGAGCAGAGCAGGGGAAGGAAGGGGAGGAAAGGAGGAGAAAGTAAAGAAATACAGGCGTTGATTTTTATTTATATGAAAATAAAATATGGTTCCGGTCATGTCAAAAGTGCTGGAGAATATTATTCTGGAACAACTATTACTGCACTTAGAAAGTAACAATCTTCTGCATCCGCTTCAGTTTAGTTTCAGATGTCAACATCCCACAGAGACCGCTGTAAGTTTGCTGCTTGAAAAGGTTAAACAATCACTTGACAAGGGACAAATTACTGGTGCCGTTTTTCTTGATTTGAAAAAGGCCTTTTATACGGTGAATCACAATTTACTGATCTCAAGGCTTTCATCATTTAATTTTTCAGAACGGTCATTGTCTTGGTTTAAATCATATTTGGAAGATTGTGAACAATGTGTCGTCATTAATAACAGTAAATCTGTCTTCTGCAAAATTGTAACAGGGATTCCACAAGGAACCATCTTAGGTCCGGTCCTTTTTAGTTTGTACGTTAATAGTCTTCCTGAAATTTGTCCTGAAGTCAATCTGCAAATGTATGCTGATGACGCCATTGTTTATACATCAGACAAAAGCGTTATTGTTGTTAATGAAAAACTTCAGAACAGTCTGCAGAGATTATCAACATGGCTAAAGGATTCTTGCTTAACTCTCAATACAAAGAAAACAAAGTGCATTTCCCTTTCAGTCAAGAAAACATCATTACAGTCCTTGAACATTCAGATCAATGGGGACCCTATTGAACATGTATCACAAGAAAAATATTTAGGAATAATTCTGGATGCTCAGTTAAATTTTAGGAGCCATGTTGATACAATCTGCAAAACTGTTAGATCGAATATAAACTGTTTTAAAATTATTAGACATTGTTTGACACTTCACTGTGCAGAGATGTTTTTGAACTCACTGATCCTCACATTTTACCTACGGAGCTACTGTCTGGTCTCAGACTAATCAAACGATACTCAAACCATTAGCAAGTCTCTATAATCGGGCCTTAAAGGTTTTATATCAAAAGCCGATTAGATTCCACCACTGTCACATTTTGGTTGAATTTGGCATTTTGGATTTTACAAATTTTCTAAATTATAATGTTTTAAAATTGATTTTTAAGTGTTTAAATGGACTTGCACCAACACTATTAAGCAATTGTATACAGAGACTGCAGGGCAACAGGAGATCTACCAGAGCAGCTTTGGATGGAAATTGTAAGGTTCCCTTTGGAAGAACCACCTTTGCTCAAAGTCTGTCTGTGAGAGGATCTACAACTTGGAACTCACTTCCTGTTTATTTAAAGTCTGTAACCAGTTTTAGAACGTTCAAAAATCAAACAAAACTCTGGTTATGTCAAAAACAGACATGCACCCATTTTTGATGTTTTACATTTCGCTGTTTGTATATATTATGTTGTGCTATTTTAACTGATTATCATTTCAATTTTTAGAGTTACTTTTTAAAAGCCCATCTAGGGACAAGTGCTGCGAATTAGCTGTTGCTATTGCACCATGATGCAAACATGGGATGATGTTTTATTCAGTTCGTCTATGTCAATGTGTGTCTATCCCCATCAAATAAACTTTATAATAATAAATGTTGGGCATCCTTCTGTTGTTTTGACTGTCAGGTTGGGGCCAGAGGACGAACAGGAGAGGACTCTGATGCATCCTCCATATTTTTCTCCCTGCTTTTTTGTTTCCTGCTGTCCGCGCACCTTACAGTCCATCTCTTGTTTTAAGTTTGTCTTTTGTACCTCTTTTATCCGCAGGGCTACAATACACTCCCATCAAAGAAGAGTGGCTCATGAGGAAGCTGAAGAAACGAGAGCAATGCACACGAGTTTAACAAAGACATGAAATGGGAAAAAAAAAAATTAAGTTAACGTGCTCTGGAAAAAAAAAGCCATCAAACAAACCAATTTACTGAGATTCACTGGAAGAGTGTTTCATCAAAAACAATGTAGTTGGACGCTTGGCGAGTCCGTTTGAAGCTGCTCATTTGAAACGACTCAATTTGAAATGGATCTGTTGGACGCAAGATACAGAGAAATGTGTTAAATAGTTGAGTTCGAGCGCGGGCGAAGCGACAGCAGTTTGGGAGCAAATGAAGCAGACTTACACATGGAACGTTTTTTATTAAATATTGTAGTTTTTGAGACTCAGATGTCATATTGTCCAAAATAATTTAACAACCTATTTGAATTTTATTCGCAGTGCTTGATTAGCATCACTATTTTTTTATTAGTGTACTTTTTGTGCCTTCTTTTCAATTCTTTTTCTAAGGGTCACTGCTGATGTTTGTCTACCAACAAACCAACAGATTCTTGTTGCTACTTTTCCTACTAAATTCCATGGAAGCATCAGAGCAATATTAGCCTGACCATTGCCTTCCTTCGCAACTCTGCTTGATTCTCATCTCCCTTCAGTCTGGGATTTCTCCCATTGACCTCAATTACTCCAGTAGAATTTCATCATGGTAAATCAGTCAACAGGAGAGTTGTGAATGATGGTGTTGAGTTTCTGTGCTGTAGTCAGTCCATAAAGGGTTGTAGTTTTAGCAATGTCAGAGGAGGAAGCGAACAAAGCCATTGCTCCGTATTAAAGTCAGAGCAAGAGGAATGTTTAAGAACATTTTATTAGGATGGTTGTTTACAGCGCACGCAATGTCTGGTTAGCTTGCTTCACAGTCGAGCTGGCACTGCCAAACGTTAGCGATCGGGTAAAATCAGATCCAATCATTTAAAACATCAAGAGTCCACACCTGCACCAACAGAGTTTCCCACAGTGTATTGTAAGCCTGGCAGACCACTAGGTTTTACTTGTGCCCCCACCAGGCTTAGCTTATTTTTTTTATTTTAATCATTGCCTTTTTTTAAAGACGTTATAGTTGGTGATTAAAATCCCAGCCTTCCAATAATGCATAAATGTCAAGTGATACTTTCACTTCACTGTCAACATTTAACTCAGAAACATGGCTGCTGTTTGGATGACTTCCCCAGCGCCCCGAGTACCAGGCTTAGCAGGTTTTCTGGGGGAAACCCTGAACAAACAATCACTTCCCATCAGCCAAGGCTCCAGACCCTCTGTGTGAACAAGAAGCTGGTTTTCACTCGGCTAGGGCTGTAAATAACTGTTTTGTTTTCATTTTGTTTAGGTCCCTTTATGTTTCTTTTTTTAACCAATCATGTATAAAGAATAACTCCACCATTAACATCTGATAGCCCCAATGAATTACATTATATCCAGTGTATCCAGATGGAAAACAAAGGAACACTTCTAGAGGACATAAAAGTAAAATGTATATCTTTATTGAGACTTTCAAAAGTGAAAAAGTATAGATATGCATGTCAGAAAATATATTAGTGCTAATTTGGGCTTCGGTTAATTTATCCCTTTGGCAGTTCGTGTACTTCTATCACAAATTTGTTAATTTAGTATTCAACTCTTTTAGCTGTGAGATTTCAGTCAGTCTCAAGACATGTGGGAGCGACCATTGGTTACAATTTCTATCTGGCATCAATTTGCTTCAGAAACCAACAAGTAATATTTATAACTCCAATAAATGATATGTACCAGGAGGAGTTAGCCGAGTTATTTTGGTTTTATCAGGGGTTTTAATCTGTTGCTTTCTGTGAGTCAACTGGCCCACATAAGAACCTGACCCAAAATGAAAAGAAAGAGGAAGAAACTCAAGGTAAATTATATTAGATTAAGTGCTATTAAAACAGTTAATTAAAAAAAATTTATGCACATGATTAATGATAGTTCTTAACCAAAAAAATAATAAAATACGGAATTGGTTTTAATTATAGGTAAAAAATGGAGGCAGAAACGGACAAAATTGGCAGCATGTAGTCACAAAATGCTGGGATGAATTGGCAAAAGGGAAAATTGAGCTGGTGAATAAAAGATCAGACAAACAACATAACTAACTTTAGCTATCAAAGTCAAACCCAAGACAAGAATTCATAATGCATAGAGGTGTGAAAACTTACTTTGTGGTAGATGCTTACAGAGATACAAATACTAATACAGTGAATATTAAAAACAAATCTGCACACCTTGTTAATAAAAGGTTCCATGATGTTTAAAAATAAGATCATGATAACCTGTACAATGCCACTGAAGAGCAGAAACATCTGAGGACAAAATATGAAACACAAAATGATTACAACATGATGTATGGATGGATGAATACAGGGATAGATAGTGTTAAATAATCTCAAAGCAACAAAAGTAATCTCACCAAACAGTTAAAACGATCCAGAATAAGCAATCCTCTACATGCTACTGACCCAAAACGGAGAGCAACAAGCTCATAGATTCAACTGTGGAAATCTATGGAAAAAGCAGCCGAGCAAAACTGTAACCGAAGAGGGAGTGGAGATCATCACAGAGAAGACAAAGACCGAGACAAAGACGTCTGGAAATAAAGAGAAAAAACACCTAAAACAACAAGAATATGCTTGTGGAAGGAACATGGAATTAGTTGAATTGCAATTAAAAAGGAAATTAGTGAAGCTTTGACTGCAGTTCTGAGCATCCAATGATCAAACAAGGGCCACAATGCCAGAAAGTTGAGATGTGTGGAAAGACTGCAAAGCGGCAGCAATTTAACCAAAGGCACTGATCCACACAAATGATATGCAAAGTCTAAACAGGGAAAAAAACAAACAAAAAAACATTAGCTGGGGTCCAAGAATCTTTGGAGCGCAAAGACAGAAAACGGCAGACACCATCACATAATCATTAAGCTTCTGTTCTAACAAAATGTGGTAGATATCTATCGTTTGACAACAAGAGATTAATTAAAAGAGTTTACGAAAATAAAAGAATCAATAAAAGGCTTTAAAACATTCTGATTTGGACATTAGAGTATGTGGATGTGGTAAATAAACTGAGGGGGTTTGATAGAACTGCCAAAAATAGTCTCCATGCTGCTGGTGTTAGCCAGGAGCTGACATTTCAGAGGAGACCCCTTGGGCATCAGGAAGAGGTGAACACGGCGAGTAGGAGGGCTGAACGGAGACGATCTGAGGGAAAACGATAAAACATGGATGAGATGTAAAGGAACAGATGTCAGGCTGAGTGGCTTAAACAAAGCAAGTCAATTCGCCAGTGTAATGCCATTAAAATTAAGAAAGAGGCGAATTTGACAGGAAGGGGTTTTGGCTTATAAATGTAGGGAAAAAGCAGAGGAAAGAGATTTTCCAGATCAAACTTCAAGTTTATGTTAAATGTACTTCAGTCAAAAATGAATATTCTTGCTACGGTTTTATATTTATTTAAATAATTACCCGTATTTATCCCTAAATCCTCAATCACCCTAGATTCCGAAATCTCATCTTACATTTGAAAAGGCAAACGCCCCCGAGTATTTAAAGCCCAGTACGCTGTGCGATTTAAAAAAAACAAAAAACAAAAACCCTACAGGACTTGAACATGTCATACTGTGTAAGCTTGACATCACAGTACCTTCAGTCACACTGCATGATCAAAGATGGCAGACTGCACCAGAATGGCTTCAAGCAGATTTGACTGACAGATCAGTCCAACAGTAAACGGACGGCGGGTTGCAGGTCTCCATGTGATAATTATTGCAGTCAGATGCTGAGAGTGGGGATGAAAGGAAGGAGACAGCAATGGAAACATTGATGGCAGGACAAAAGATAATAAGAATCAGATGGTAGAAGAAACAGATGAATGGTTTACAAGAAAATACCAGATCCCTGTTCAGAACAGGGCTAAGCTGGTAGTGGTTGGGTCTTTGCCACCAATGGAGAAATTTCCATCACAAAGAAAGATATTTTTTCTAAGATGGCAGAAATCATATAACCTAAAGGTAGATTCAGCTTCACATTTTGAAAAATCTGGGGTGTGGCTTTGGTGCACAGGCCCGTTGACCTTTCCCTTCTCTCACAACCCGCTTTCCTGTCAACTCACTCAAGTCACTAGAGCTAAAAAAAATCCATACTGAAGAAAGGGCTGTCGCTTTTATTAGAGCTCATACTCGTTCCTTGAACTATTGATCACAATCAAGAAAGTGCAACTTGGGTGGCGATCAAGTTTGGTTCAAATCAAGATTCGGTCCATGACATTTCATGTTTTGAGCAGTTGTCTACAAAGTGCACTTTGTATGCTGATCAAAAATCTCATCGTTGAGGATCCAAAGGTATTCACAGGGCAGGAAGGAATTACAGTCTATTGGGAGACTATAATTCATCCGATTGGGTATGCCCAGGGTTTCCATGCTGTTATGGGATCGCATAAGGATACCCTAGAATGAGCTGGAGTGCGTCTTCTTGGAGAGGGACGTCTGGGTTTCTCTTCTGGACCTATCCCCACAGAACCTGATCACAGATGGCTGGATGGATGGACGACTAAGGGTCAGAATATGACGGATTCGTAATTACAAGACAAATCAATGAAGAGCATCTCAAACATTTCCTTCAATCCTATTTCTCCAACTTTCCAGGTGCCCCAGCAACTCCAGCTCTCTCCCAAGAAAAGATTGAAATCTTTCCATGTCTGATAACATTTGGCTTGGTTTGGTTCAGTCTTTACTCTGGTAATTTCCACGTCACTTTATGTAGACAACTCTATTACAATTTAGGGGAGTTAAGAACTCACTTATCTGACTCCTTATTAGCCATGATCTACCAGAGTTTGGGTCATAGCTAAGAAAGACAAGAAGCCAAACTAATCCGTATGATTACTTGCTCTGCCTTTAAGCAAATTTCTGGTATGAGGTCCCAAAGAAGGTCATCAAACTGAAACCAACCCTGACCATTTACTTTCCATCTTTGGTACAGTGGGAGATGAAGAGAAACACACTGCGTTTGTAAAGCATCAGCGATGAGTGTAAGTAACAAGACCTTTCATAATGCTGTTGTAGGCAGTATGCCGGTCCTCAAATGGCTTCTAATTCCTTTTTCTGTCACAGCTTAATGAATCCACTTCTTATCAGACACAAGGGTAGTTAGAGTGAATACGCAGAGGTTGCTATTTTAAAAAAAGAAGGTATGTAGAAGGCATCTTTTCAAAAAGCATAGTCAGTTTCCTTTGTGTGTGACCTTCAGGGCCGTCTTTTGCTCTTCTGTACTCCCTCAGTGTCATCATCCCAACACCTCTCTCCTTACCTCTTACATCAGGATTGATCACCTCAGAAGTAGGCCTTTTGTTCAGAGCGATGGCGCAGCAAACGCTGACCTCAGGAGGGAGGAGGAGATGGAAGGTATTGCTCGCAGAATTTAAAACAATGCTCATGTGAATCTACAGGGGCCTTCCAAAGCTTAGCGGGAGGAACTTGATTGATGCTGCGGTCTTGGTGTACAGATGATCTTGTTTCGCTTAATTTTTGTCTTTTTATGATGTGAAACACCTTGAACTGCATTGTTGCTGAAATTTGACATACAAATAAACTGTGATGTGGAAACTACCACCACCCATTGAGCAGTAGAGCAACTGATTACCATGGCGACAGAAAGGAAGATGACATTGCTGGCCCAGGAGTCACACTGATTTCTTATACATTCATCACCTAATCTTAGGATTAAGAGAAATTAAATGTTGTGATTTCATATTTAGATTATTTTTATAAGTGGTGGATGCTACTAAAATTGTTAATCGAGTTAATTGCAGGGTCTATGATTAATTCACTTGACACTTAATTGAAATAAGTGGCATTTGAATCCAAATCCATACATCAACAAAAAAGGCTATTCTTTCAATTAAGAAAAAGATTTTGCTTTTTTTAATTTATTGATTTTATTCTGGTATTTAGGTTATTAAGCCTTCAGAATGGTGGAAAGTGTTTATATACCCATTCAACTTTCAAGGGGTCCAGGAACTCCTGATCATTCATGGAACTTCTTTGGAAAAATATGAAAGTATGGACTGTGGATGTTGACTTTGATGTTGCTGCTACAACATGTTTAGCATTGAGATGTTTTTTTATGCTTGAATAGCTTCACTGATAGGCCAACTCTTATTTTTTTTTAAAGGTTTTATCGGCTCTAGTGGCCTTTATTTGTTAGTTGACAGGAAAGCGGATAATGAGAGAAGGGGAAGACATGCGGTAAAGGTCGCCAGGCCGGGAATCACATATGTGGACTGTGTTTAACCCCTGCGCCACCACAGCACACCCAGCAAACTCTTCTTTAACACAACTTGAACTCAACAATAGTCTTTACCAGTGTCCAATCCAGTGGGCCAAGAGAAGCGGCTTTGTTTTCTGCATCAGATTTACGGATGTGCCAGAAACATGCGAATACAAAAGTTCCACAATCTATGCAAAAAAAAAAGAAGAAAAAAACCCAAATAAAATAAAGATACAATTTTTGGGGGATAGAATTTTTAAAATTTAGTTATGAAATGTAGATTTCATTAACTACATAAGATCTATGTAGTTAATGAAAGTCTTAAAGTCTCCACCCTAATTATTATTCAGGGTTCTCTGTTTTGCCTCTTTGAAGGTCATCTGCCAGAATTGGTTTTCTGTGGCTGGAGGGGAATAGATCAAGAAAAAGTCAGTTTCTCATGGCAACATTTCTCTCAGCAGCCTGTTGAGAGGCAAGTTCTCCAAGTCTGTCTAGGAAATATTTCTGCACTTCTTCTGAAGGAGCGTGTTGAGCTGACACTGACATAGTCATAGTGTCTATGACTATGTCATAGACACAAGATGTGTTTTTGCTCACATCTTGTACAATGATACAAAACTGGAAACGAACCTTTAGAATTAGCAGTTTTCCAGGAAAACTACTGAAACATGATACTGAATTCTCCATCTGAAGCGCATGTTGAATTTGCATTTTTTTTCCCCCTAAATTGCAGCAGAACTCATGGAGAACGGTGCACTGTGCCGATCAAGCTGGTGGAACCTTCTAATTGGAACCACATAGGCTCTTAGGGAAAGGGAGCCGCCTGCCAAAGCGATTAAGCATGTGGGGGCAAATTGTTATTAAAAAAAATATTCTGAGGTTATTTTAGTCCAGAAGACTAAAGCATGTCCTTCTCTTTTATTTAGTCAAAGGCGACAAGCTATTCTATTTCAAAAGAACTGTTTTTAACACTCTTATTAAAAGGCTTTTTTTACAGGATGAATAAAATGTATAATTATTGACAAATTTTGACGGAGTTGTGCTTTTAAAATAGGGGAATGTCTTCATTTGTACATCTACTATGGTAAATTGTTTAAGATGGTTAAATCGAGAACAATGCCAGATGATAAATTGAGGGTTTTAAACTGTGTCATAATTGAGGGGGTCATAAACTCTGAATATGATTTAAGCTTTTTTTTGTCTGGATGAATTTAGACTGTTTTGAATGTTTTAACACTTGTCAGTAAAATAAGTTTTGCTGCACAGAAGTTATTAGAACATGTTTCAAGAGGGCGGTTATCCACCTTCCAACTCTACAGTAAAAGTTTCATGGTTAAGGGCAAAAGTAAGTAAGTATGTAAGTATGGAGAGGTTTTCACTTAATATGGGCCTAGAGATGTTATTGTAGTCACTGGTAATTAAGTATGATTAGCGTCCATTAGCAGCACAGCTCTGGTCCGTTTCTGCGTCATGTGCTCGGTGAGAAATAGCAGGTTGTGCGGCAGCGGGGGGGAAACAGAATAGGAGGGGCGTGGGGAGGGGGGGCGGGGCGGGGGAACGGCTCTCAAGCAAGAAGCTGCTGATGGCGGCTCTAAAGTTTAATGCCTGAATGCCTGAGGGACTGGCAGCACACAAAAAACGAAAGAGCAGAATAAATAAGTGTGAGGAGCACTGGTATGAGAGCAGGGTGGGGAGGGAGGGCGGGGGGTGTGGAGCATTCAAAGTACCAGCCGGGGGTCACCTTGAGCTATCCATCTCCCGGCTCCAGCTGAGAGAGACCCCCAGGAGCCGAGGGGGATATAGCCGGCTTCCTCTCGTTTAATTGCACTCCGTGGAAGAGCGAGACAAAGCGAGTGATCTCCCTCTCTGAGGTGGATAAAGCAATCCCCCGGACCAGTTGGAAAGACGACGCCCGGACATCCCTGACAGCTGAAATGAATCCAACAAGTCTGCCGGCGCCGGAATGAGATTCAGCTCCAGTGTACAACAAGTGGCCGCAGTATGGCTGCTTTGTCTTGGCTATGGTTTATTTTCTCTTTCTAGAGCAGCATCTGAATCTGAAATATTTCTAATTTGTTGAATATTTCCGTGAATATTTCTAATCATCCAATAAATACCAGGTTGGGCTGGTTGTGAACTACCAACCAAATGTATCATAGGTGGATGCCTGTGTATGCCTGTGTATGCATAAGGTTAGATTTTGTATTGAAATGAAAGAAAACAAAAAAATAGCTCGTTAGTGCTCCCAACTCTCAACAAGACTCATGTTTTGCAGTCTTCTGGCGCTTTGGCAGGTCGACTTGGCTCCTGAAATACTTCAATTTGAGTCAACTAAATATTATTAGCTCCAGCCCAGCTCTGCCAGGGGACATCAGTAACTTTAATAAGCTGTTTTTAAAAAACGTTTTTTCTTCAGCCCAGAACACTGAGATGGTTTCAAAAGTAGAACAACAGAATAATGAGTCACAAAAAGACCAAAACTTAAAATAAAAAGGAGCCACTTTGTAAAAGAAAAACTTGTGTTGTCAGCTTTCAGAGGGACTTTTTTTAGCACAAGGGAAGAAGAATGATGCATCATCAGGACAGACGATGTAAAGTCTAAATTATCCTTTACTCAGAACCTGTTCATAATGTCTGCTGGACAAATTCATCTGCTTTACTGATATAATGTGACTGTTCACAGTCAGTAGCCGAGTTTATTTTAGAAAAATGTGCAAAAAAAAAAAAAACAAAAAACAAAAAACATCAGTATTTTACTTATGTCCAGAAAATGCAATTATGCAATTGCAGTGGTTCAATTAAATTAGAAATGCAATTAAAATCACAGTAAAGTAAGTTTTTACATGTGATAAGTCATTAATAAACATCGTCCTCCTACCACTTCTTGTTGACTTCTTCTTTGTGGTTTGTGGCAGTGGCAACATCCAGTTTATCATGTGACTCGTGCAATGCGAAAAATGTTTCAATTGCAGTTTTGTAAAATAAACCAATTTCAAAACGATCCAACCCCCCCCCCCCAAAAAAACCCAACTCAACATAGAGACTACATTTTTATTGAAAAAAGTTTTTTTTAATTGGTCTGTCTCCATTGAGCCAATTTATTTTCTAAATGTCAAATTGTGCAATTTTATGGTCAATGGAAACGTAGCTATTTATATGCTTTCAGAATATATGGGTTTAAATATGGACAGACATTTTAGCGTGGAAACCTTCTGCTATTTTGACAAACAAATCCATATTGTATTATTGTGATTAGAAGACTCAAGGTTAACTATTTACAGTTTCACCGAGATTTTTAAATTGCCCTGTAGTTGTTTACAATTGTCTCAGTGATCTACTGCTAGCCTTTATGAGGTCTGGTGACCTCAGGTGACCCAAACGTTTGCTTAACAGACATAGTACTTATTTATGTTAGACTGTACTAACCTTGCTTTTTAAAAACTTTAGATTTTGCCTCATATTGCTCTACAATCCTTTTATTTGCATTTTATGAAGTCTTGAACTAGTCGGACTCGGCTAAAAATTGGCGTAAGAAGTTGAAATTCCTGATCTTTAAATCTCTATTCTAACGGCGCACAAAATAAAACAATACATGCATAAGTGAATGAATTTATTAACTGTACAGCTGTGCAATAATAAGACTAAAGACAAACCTTCCTGTGCAAAAGAAACATAAAAGCAAGAAACAAAAGCAAGGGGGAATCAGAACGCAGCCTGAGGTCACATGCAAGAAAATAACCCTCATCCAGAACTTTTTACTGATTTATTTTATCGTTACAGCTTGGAGTGAATTATTCCCCTCCACCATATTTTAAACCAGAAAAGGTTTTCTGTCATGCTGCAAGAATAAAAGAAATGCTAATGTTCCAGTTCCTTCGATAGAATTAGTGTTTATGCACAATAAAAAAATAAATAAAAAAGTGGCATGTAACGACATCTCAGCCATAATAGCATTTTGTTGACGTTTCTTTTTATGAAAGCAGCAGATAAGTAATGCAGGTATTACACTCCGGTGTTCTATCCCCTCGCTCCCTTAACTGTTAACGGTTTGTTGCTTTGTTTTGTGTGTGTAATCTTGGCTTTCATTACGATATGTAAAAACGTGAGACGGCGAGCTCAGTCTGTATTAAAGCAGCCGGGGGAGCCCTACAGACTAACTCGCTCCCTTGATTGGGTCGTTTAACACTTTTGGCAGGAAGAACCGATGAGACTGAAATTTGCAGAGCACTCCAATGACTCTGAAATGATTAGGTATTACAAAGCGTCATGGAGAAGTGCTCTGAATGGGAGGGTAACGGCTGTAATGCAAACGGGGAGACAGGTTTCCTCCGCTCTCTCTCTCCTGGCCGTTTGCATCCAGCCATCTGTCCTGCAGCGGACGGGAGGGTCCCCCGGACAATGCTGGGGTCTGATCTAACGTGGAGACACGTGTGTGTATGCACGCGTGTGTGTGTGTGTGTGTGTGTGTGTGTGGGTATCATCATTGTGTTCCGGGTCCCTGCTAACTGTTGGGATGCCAGTCTCTCCCACTCTACTGCCCCTGCACACAGAACCATCTGCTGAAGGCCTCATTTGCAGCGCTGCATGCAGATAAGTTGCTAGATGTGTGAGCCACTGCAACAAACTACATGTGCTGAAGTGTTTCTTTTTTTTTTTTTTTTTTTTTT
>NW_015112732.1:61715-90246 GCF_001443285.1 Poecilia latipinna
TTTTTTTTTTGAAGAGAATGACTAAAGAATGAAAATGTAGTGTTTTTAATTGCCAGTAATGTTTACTTTGTGAATCTAACGTTTAACAACTCAATTAAAGCCGAGGAAGCTTTTTTCCCCCTAAAAATTAGTTTATAAAGAAATTATGCAAAGTTGCTTCCATGATATAAATCTTGCAGAACTTACAGAATTTCTCAGACTTTTTGTAAAAGCACAATACAAACCTGAGGACAGAAAGAAGAAACAAACATGTTTTTTTTTTAATAAGGATTCAGATGAGGGCAAAATAAGAATATTTTACCTCTTTCTAACTTCGTGTTAGTGAATCATTTTCTACCCACAAAAATGTTCTTACAATGCTGAGCCACTGCAATGTAGATGGAGGTGTAGGAGATTTGGAGTATGTAACTTTTATTAAAAAAAAGTTGTTGTTTTTTTTTGTATATTTGTTAAAACTTTCAACACATTATTCATCTCATACTATATTGTCACAACATCCTGACAGTTTTAATGTGTAAAAAACATAATTCTTATAAAAGTCACATGTGCCAGTTTTAACTTGAGTAAAAAGGTAAAAATCCACAACTATACTGAAGACAACACATCTTAGCTTCTGCACTAGTCATAAAATGGTATCCACTGGTGTTTTAATGCACATTAAGGTATATTTGGTGTTTGAACAAGTAATAAAATAGGCAGTTAAGTGTTTTTAGCGAGGGTCTTAACTATTCACGGACAGCTGTGCAAAAATCTTTGTCTAGTGAAGTGTTAGCGTTTATGTGCTCAACATCTTAGTGTGTGTGCTTACAGGTCAGCACCCTAAATCTGTGCTCTAGACTCTTATTTTGAAGAGTAGAAGGAAGTAGATCTTGAATTGCCACATTACGTGGCTAGAGAAAGCTAGCCAAGACTAATTGTTAGGCTGCTGCTAGCACTCTGTTACAAAAAGAGAAAAACTGTTTCTCTCGCAGCACTTTAGGAATTTGGTAGGAAAAGAAATGAAAATAAGTGACAGATGAGAAACAAGCCATTTAGCTATACTGCAACTGGCTAACCTTCAGCTGCTAACAATGCTAAAGCAGACTTACAGTTTAATGTGAATGCTAAACGTCTCAGTTTTCAATGAGTCTGTACATTTGATCAGCTCCAGTGTAAGACACCTGGCATTTCCTCATTTTGATCCACTGAACACATAAGCCTTAAGTTAACAAGTGTGACAGCAGCTTTAGTTGCCTTTATTTAAAACAGATTCAATGATTGGTTTGTTGGTACTGGTGCGCACACTGGTGCGTCGCTCTGAAGAGATTTCTGAACACGGCACATACTCATGTAGCTCTAGCTTAGGAGCAGCAGGAGCAGACAGAATTGGAGAAACTTTGGACAGGGGCAGCCATGGCACAGGTTAGAGGTCACACAGTTTCATCCAACAACAAGGAAGTGAATGGACCGGGGGCAGACGAGAAAGATGGTGAAGAAAACTGGACGAGACGTGAGGACTAGGTGACACAGTCACCTGCGAGATAAAATACAGGTGGGTCAGCGGTTTGCAGCAGTCAAGGGCGTGAACACAAGGGCACAGCCGCGAGACCGCTTAACAACTTTACTGGCAGTTTTGATTCATCCTCACCTTGAGGATCAGACCACAACCCAAGGTCTAAGAGGAGGTGCGGCGCAATTAGACCACTACCAGTCAAACTGTTTCAGTTGGGTTTCCAATTTTCCAGTTGGATAGGCAGGGGGACATTTTCAGAACAGATATTACTTTAAACTGTCATAGTTAACATAGACTGTACTTTACGCTCGTGTTTGTTGCAGCGATTCAACCGGAGGAGGTTTTTAAATTTTGACCTTCAGAAAATCTAAATGAAAGTTGGAAAACAAATGTTCCATTTGTATAAATGTTGCAAGATGATTCTGACAAGAACTTGAACTTCTGTATTTATAATCTATATATATTATATATTTATATGTAATATTAAGTGGTTAAGTAAAAATACTGAAGACCTTAACTGTCGCCCTCAAAACGCTCACATTTGGTCTGTGAGGACACCGGTGACTTCATGGCAAATAAATGGTTTAAAGTAGTTTTAAACCCTTTATTGATTGAAATAAATACTGAATATACAAGAAAAAAACACAACTTGTCAATACAATACAAATATCTAACAAAACTAATGGTGTGATAGCCAGAAGTTACAAACATGGGGAGCACTTTATTTGAAGGGTTGTGCATAAGACTGACATGCCACCGTCATAAACATGACATTTCATATTCTCCTTATGAATCTGAAGGAGAATTTATGAATGTTTATGACTGTTGTCATGAAGTGTCATTCAGTAAGTAATGAGACTTTGTGCAAAGCTGTACTAAAACTTGCATTAAAAGTCCATTAAAATGGCCAACTTTTCATTATTCAGTAAATAATGAAAGTTTAAATGCAAAGTTGTACTAAACTTGCATTAACAGACTACTATAACTACTATCACTATAACACGTTTTTATCAAACGCACCTTATGACATCAGTTTTGACCGTCATCTCTAGGACAGTTGGCATCAACGACCATAAGGCTCTTTGAATGTTTTTGAAATGTTACTGGTAAAGATAAAACAAGTCTATGTAAAATTGGCCAATTCAAAAGCCGCCCTCTAATGTTTACAGAGACGATTAAACGAAGAAAAATAAAAAAAAGAGGAATCCAGAGGTGCTCAAAACCAGCGAGTGACAGTTCTTACGTCAGAGAGCGCCACTATTTCACTGCAGCCTGTCTTGTTAGGGTCTCAGATCTTCCCTCTGATCTGCTTCCATTCTTCAGAAACTTTTATGTGCAGACCTTCCTTCACACAATCATCAAAGGGAGAAGTGAAATGGGGGCCTGTGTTCCTGGCAGGGGGAATGTGCTCATGTTCAAAGGGAGGTTTTTTTTTTTTTTTTTTCTCCAGGGACGACAACTTCTTCTTCTTCTTCTGCATGTCACTTTATTACCACCTTATACCTTTAACCATAAAACATTTAATTAGTTTGGGAGGTGAGAATAAATACATAAAAGAAAAGTTCGGTTTACACATCACAGCTCATTAAACAGCTTTCCACCTATTTTATGGCATAATAGCTGATATCCTTTAAAAAGGTGGCTGAGCCACGATACTAGTGGCTGTCATTCATATTTATGGCCTGGCGAAGGCAGTGAGGAGGGAGGTGTTTGTAAGGAGAAAGGGGGATGAAGAGGGCAGCTTAATGGGGTAATAAATAAATGATGGTATCAAGAGACATCCCTGCAGTTCCCTGCCTTTCCCTGGCCACTAATGGAAAGAATCTACAATATGGTGCATCATGTACGGCATGGCAACAAACGTCAGGGGCATTGTACAGATCTGTATTTGTGCAGATACCTTGGGGTGCAAAACAGTTCCGTCCATGTCAAGTTAGAGGAGATTTATAGGCGCTTTAGAAGCAACTATTGATGTTGGATACGTTCACTCTCCTTCAAGAGGATGTTTGGGAGGAAAATATTACGTCCTCATAGGAATACAGCACCTTGGAAAAATATTCATACTCCCTTCACTTTTTTATTTATTTATTTTTTTTATTTTGTTACATTGCGATCACATCAGCAGAGGCAGGGAAGATGGTCAGATTGGAGAGAAGTACAGGATGGAGGTAAACATAGGAGAATCCTAAAAAGAAGATCTGTTGGATGTTGTAAAAGACTTAAAACTGGAGAAGAGATTTAAACATGCCCCAAAATTGATGAAAAAAGTAAAGTAAAAACAAATCCAACGTCGGCCGTTCTCCACTTCGTAACCGAAAACTGAACGTCAACACGCAGACGGTTCTGGAACGGACACATGCGCAGCAAGTACCAAAACAAAGGAAACTACAAAAATGAAAGACTCAACCGGTCCGTTCTTTATCGACGGCCAAAATTTGGATTCATTTTGTTTCTTTGCTGAATGACCGGGAAGCATGAGCTCAATGTGAGCTTCACCGTGTGCTACTTTAACCAAGACTACCTCATAAACAAATTTGAAGTTGTAACATGACAAAATGTGAGAAAGATCCAACACCGTTTCATTTGTAGAAACTCCCCTTCAACAGTTAGACGTGTCTCAACTATTACAGGTAAAGTGCTAAAATTGTACCCATTCAGTCACATTCTGGCCTGAAATCTCCTCTGTAATCATGAATGAAGACGGTCTGGCCCTGAGGCAAAGGAAGTTGGTCCATTGTTACAGTATTTTGCATCATGATGCATTGCTCCCCCTCTCCCTTCGCAAGCCGCTTCTGTTGGATCTCCGCTTTAATTAGGAAGCTTACAGGCCTCCGTAAGCTGTGCCTGAAACCTGTCTGTGTTCTTACCGCTGCTGGCCGCCGATAAGCGAACGCGACATTTCTCGTTTTATCACTTAGTTTCTCCTCGTGGCAGACTCGTCGGGGTAAGAGGAAATAGAACGTTTAAAAGAAGAGAGGGCAGAAAGGTGAACGCCACCCATGCTGACCAACAACGCTGCGGCAGGAATAAGAAGCTTCCACCGCTGAGCGGGCAGCTCAGGCTGCGGCGCGGCTCATCTCTGACTGAAGGGTCCGGCGTCTTCGGCAACATTAAATGGCTGCTGCAGCTTGGCCGGTCTAATGCCATCTGGCAGCTGCTGTCTCCTTCAAAGGAGCTGTCATGTCTCAAAGGGAGGCTTTGATTAGGGCTCAGACAGTACAGAGGCACACACACAAACACAGAGAAACAGATGCATGGCAAACATGGCGGAAAAGAATACCCCGAAGCCAACAGGTGGGTTATGGATTGTTAATTTAGTAAAAAACACAAAAACAAAAAATAACACTTTTTGGGTTATCCTTTGTTTATACAGAAAATACAGGATGTATTGATGGAATCCTGAACATGAGATATTTACATGAAACCTGCGTAATGGTATGTTCACACCAAAAGCGTTTAGAGTGTCAGGCGTGTCTGGTTCACATTCAAAGTTTATGTGGAGTTGCGTTGAGGGCCGTTGTGGTGCATGTTGTGTCTAGTGTGGCGAGATTTAAACCATTTGGAGCGTTTTAAGCGTTTGATGCGTCAAGAGCATCCAACGGAAAACAATGGCTAGAGCTGACGCGTCTGATGTATTCTTTATCGTTTATTTTACGTCGGCTGTTCTACTCCTAATGTCACTGACTGAACAAATCAAAGTTGTTTCTACATGCTTGACCAAGATTATTAAGTTATTAATGTAGATGTGCAGAGTTAGCAAATAAATCTGTAAGTCAGTCCATGTATGTCTGTATTTAAAAATCTGAACATTTTAAGACAGTTCAGTGCTGCTTCTGTATCAGATCGGTATCGGCCGATCCGATACATCGATATCGGAAGTGAAAAAAGTAGATCAGTGCGTCCTTACTGAACGTCTTCTGTTGTCTCGCTTTCATGACGCCAAAATGACAAGAGAAACATTACAAAATATTTAAATAGCTAAGTGTGTTTGTAAGAACTTATTCCTGTTTGTTGCTATGCAGGGTTTTTTTTTTAAGTCCCAAAAATATCTATCAGACGGACAATGGGACTGAAGATGAGCTTTTATAGAAGATAAATATTTGGATTTAAAGTTTTAATCATCCAATTGCCATCCTTTATTATGCAGCATTAATATTTTAGTGGTTTCTAGGCACATCCAGCCTGAAAAGCCCACAGCAGTTCACAGTAGGCCGTGGAAAATATCTGAAATGAAACCAAAATGGTCATAATAAATCCAAAATTCAACTTTTATAAACTTTAATAATTTCACCAATAAAAACTTAATTTTATCACTTTAAAATTAGCATCCATGGGGATAACTTTAACAATATGTTCAATTTCTAAGCCTCTCTTTAAGAGCTTATTTTTGCTTTTTATGACAGCCGCTCGCAGTTTTTCTAGAAAAAAAAAAAAAAAACTGTCACAGAACAATGAGCTTGGACTCATTTTACAAAAATTAAAAACCAACCAGTGAGAACAAGTCTCAGGGCCAAAACCCCTAAACTCCGGCAACTCTGCAATAACCGCACAATATGAAATCACCTCGGTTTCCCACGGCACAGGGCCTTAAGTGGGATGAATAAGGGCATAAGTAGATGCAAATGTGTGTCACTGTAAGTCTGATGCAAGTAATGCGCAACTTGGAGGAATCGAGGATGAATGCGAGACCAGCGCCAGAAGGGACGGCGCTGGAGAGATCAGAACAAACTTGGGAGGCAAAAGGCTTCGACTAAGACACTTGACCTCGAACACGACCGGCTTTCTGTTTGCATCAGTTAGGAGAGGATTTTATTCGCTGAATGTGGATTTTTCGTTGTTCCAAAAGTGGTTTCTACACGGTGTCATCAGTAGCAGTTCGGAAACAAAGGCGCCGACCAAAACCCGCAAATCAAATCAAAGTGGCTCTTCAGGCTAATTCCAGGGCTGGGAGCTAGGAGAGGATTTTCAAAGCTAAATGAAATGGGGTAAAGTTTACAATTTGCTTAAAAATGTGCTGTAAACATAGATATAAATTCCACCTTTAAATGTTATTTTCGTTCAAAATGTCAATAACAGAAGCTGTCAATAAAAGAAGGAGAAATACAGAAAAGCTTCCTGAACGTATCTGAAAAGACGTCGGCTATTGGTTGTACTTCGTTCAATCATATACAAGTTAAAACCAAAATTCATGATTACTTTAAAGGGGCAGTATTATGCGTTTTCCAAGCACACAGCACAATTTTATAGCGCAATCAAGTAACTATGTTAACTTCAGTTGTTATAAAAATTCTTTATTACATATGACTTTAAAGAAATTTAACTTCATAATTTAACACCTTGAAATTGGGCCTCTGTCTCTTTAAAAACTGCTGCTCTTGCTGAAGCTCCGCCTTCAGGAAGTCATTAGAACATGGCTCCTCAATTAAACCTCTAACAACGTTTTTACCAGCATTTTACTGAGATGTAGCTCAAATAATGAACTGAGCAGCTGCTCAGCTCCACCAGGTGTTTGCTAATTGCTGCTGGCTAGTCTGAAGGAGCTGAGTTGGGGCGTGACGAGGGAGAAGCTTCTCAATGAGGGAGAATCGTGGAAACAGCATCTTTTAGGAGGAGCTTTGTCCTCGAAGGCGGAGCTTGGTCGACCCAGGCGTTTTGCCCAGCGGTTGCCACAGGAGATTAAAGGATTTCTCAAACATGCACGAAAGAATCAAGTCAACACTCTAGGAGGCAATAACATTATAACATGATGTAAAGCTAAAAAAAAAGTCAATTTTACACAATACTGCACCTTTAATGGTGGATGCTTCTTGTTTGAATACATTACCGTCTAGCTATGAACTAGAGCAACTGGCTGCAATGAATTGTTACAACAAGGTGGCAGTAATATACCAACTTGTTTCCCAGGAAGAAGAACAATTATATGCATTGTGTTTTGAACTCTGACCCTAATTGTTCATCACAAAGAGAAATCTGCAGCTTTTAACTTCAACGCTCCAACCACTTGCATTATCGACAATACCACTTCAGCAATGAATATGCCACTTTAGACCTCATGGTTTCCATGACGACAGCATTTTTTTTTTCTGATAAAAGACCTTCAAAGAGTAAATTTTTTCCACCAAATGACTAAACTGGCGCTAGTACCTTGCAACGATCAATTAATGCCATTCTACCACAAACAACCGATCAAAATGTTGAGAGAGCCTCGTTAAAAACTCCCAGAGTTTAAAGCAGGATTAATAAATCAAGATTAGCCGGTCAGGATGGCGATGCATTCAAAAATTTGTTGCTCAAAACGACATTCATTAATTACGATAGTGCAATTAAGGCATCTGCCTGCATGGGCACAGAGATAAATAATCCAATTTGTGCAGCTAAACCATCTCCACGAAAAGTACCGGTTAAAAGTGATAAGAGAAACCTTTGATGGATGAGATATTTATAATAGCACAAAGCCATGGCACATAGCTGGGTCTAAATATGGGAAGGTTTTATAGTTTTATTACTTATAGAACATGCTAAGAAATTACTCTAGTCTCCAGCGCAAGTTAAACTCTGCGACCACCTTGATGGAAAAACACACCAAAAGAGATCTGAGGTGTCACACAAATCAAAGTGAATTTCAGAACATTGTGTATCTCTGGAGTGGTGAATGAATACAATACATCCTTCATGGATCTAAAGGGTAAGAAGAAGTACAGAATTACATCTTGGTGTGCATCAAGGAACTCATGGTAGACAGAAATGTCATTTCCAGACAGTCACACGGCCAAAAAAAGTGATCCCATGCTTGGTTCTGGTATGAACCTTTGGTGAGGACACCGGCAATCGTAGAAACTTTCACTGTGTCTCAACTGTAGCAGAATTATTAAGGCCAATCCATTGGGATGTTGGAAAATGGATCAACCCAAGTATTCATCACCAGCTACATCAAAAAATCCATCAACGGTGATCATGAAGTAGAGAATATGTGTTTTTAAATAATTTATTTCACAATAGTACATGAAACATAGGAGGCAAATATGTGAATGCAGCAGAACAGTATCTGCTTCCTTCGCCTGCAGATGTAGGTCAATCACAAAGCTTGGAAAAAGGCCGTTAAATTTTATGACCAAACATTGTTCTTTTTTATGCACAGATAAAAACCATATTCCTTCTTCACTGCCGTAAGTAGGTGTAGAGCGAGGCGGACGTCGGATGCCAAAAAAAGAAATACTTCTTCAGGTGTCCAAGTCCCAATTCGACCCGACATCTGTGACAGAGGGTCTTGTTATGCAACTAATGTTTTTTTTAATTATTTTTTTTTTTTACTGCAAATGTAACTGTGCCACCTGTTGTGTCACAGTTACATTTGCAATTCTGATTGGAGGAAGTGACTACATTAATTAACTGCCTTGTTTTCTGCTCAGGATTCTTCAGATAAAATACCCACTTCATGGAGGAGACGTACGAGTCGGGGCACAATCTGAATATGATGCAAACACCTTTGTGCAGACTTAATGATCTTCATCTCCCCATGGTGTAATGCTGTTTTGGCTTGGAAATAATAATAATAATAATAATAACGTTGCAACATTTTATTCAAGGAAACTGAACATTGGTGACGAAAAAATGCCAGAATTTTTTATTTTTTTTTTTGCTCTGAATGCTGAATTTTAATCCAGAGTTGCAATATTTGGTACCGGTCTTGGACTCCATCTTCTCTCACTCTCAGACATTGAGGATTTTATTTCAAGACCACAACTGTGGAAATATTACCTAATAGGCAGATTTTTTTTTTCAAATGTATCTGTTAGCATCCTTGCTTTGACAGGATGCAGAACGTGCTGATTCAAATCCAAGCTATAATGTGACTCATTGCTAATTATGTGTTTTGTCACCGCCGTCAACCATACCCACTCCCTTCACTCGCACTCCAAGCAAGTGAGTGGTGGTTTTCTGGGATTAGCGCTTCAGAAATACATCAGCATAAATTATAAAGGATATATTTGCTAAACAACATCCAGAAGGAAGCATAAAGGCTTTCAGAGATGCTGGGGACTATGTCAAACTTTTGTTGTCATTTAGAAATGAAGCACAACGAAATATGAGCTATGTTTAAGTTATATCAGCAAAGCCAATTAGCTAACATTAGCAATCTGCCTCTGTGCTAGAATTCTTCACAAAAGATTTTGTCAGTATTATCTATACATGTTAACTTAGATACCTGTATACAGCATGTTCTGTATGTTTTAGGGCACTAGTTTCCATTTCTTGTCAGTCGTTTGCCACCTAGTTTGGTGAACAAGGTAATGTCACCTAATATTAGCATGGTCTCCAGTTGGTGGTCTTGGCTACAATAATAATTGAATTCAAAAGTTGTTTAAACAAATTGTGTTTTCTTTTTAAAGTTGAATAATACAGGCCCAAACCCAAGTGTCATAAGATTTCCCTGCTTTTCTTTTTAGACCATAATTTGCGTAAGCTGCTGCCGTTTTTAGCTTTTGTTTAACATCCTCCAGTTCTATTGTGTTGCTTGTTGTGAAGGTGCAGTCAAGTGCAAATTATCTGTGATTGATAGGAGCGCAGCAGGGAGGCTGCGCGCACATTTATTGCGCTGTACTTGTCAAGAGTCTGATGAAATTCTGCACCTTACTTTCTTTCTGTCCTCAATGAGTTAAACCATCTACTCCTTTAATGAGACTGCAATAAGTAGATTAACAACTTTATTTTGTGAATTTTTTTTTTTCTTTGCAGGCTTATGAAGCGAGCCACACAAGCATGAGCCCGACATCAAGCAAATTATTTTGGCCCAAATTTTGGGTGAGATTTGGCTTGGGCTTGATCCATAAATATAAACTCTAGGGGTGCGTTCACACTGCAGCCTGAAGTGACTCAATTCAGATTTTTTGGCAATTCCGATTTTTTTCCTGGGGCCGTTCACACTCCCAGTAAATGCGACCTGTTTGCGTTCTGCAGTGTAAACGGGCAAACGACCTGAAAGTGTCCCGCATGCGCAGTAGAGGGCGCAATAGCATCAGCGTTCTAAGTGTTCTGCCAACTGACATAAAAAGAAGAAGTGTTCAGTGTTTGCGGAAGTAAACATGGAGGCTAACAGTGGAGCTTAGCTTACATATTTGAAGTTGTTGTCCGGCCGGAGCAGCATAGTAACAACTTAATCCTCATATAATCCTTCATGGTTGTTGTTTTTCTTACCACTTGCGCTTATCAGGACGCAGAATAGTGAGATTTGTTGAAAAACAGTGACGCTCAGTTCGGATGAATGCGACCTGGACGTTAGGTCACATTTGAATCGGATATGTATCGGATATGGGTCACATTCGAAAAAGAATCCGACCTGTGCTGTTCACACTGCCATGAAAAGATCGGATACAGGTCGCATTACGTCAAAAAAATTGGAATTGAGTCACTTCAGGCTGCAGTGTGAACGCACCCTAGGTTACAGCATAGGGTAGAAAAATGTTCTGACACGACTTTCTCTTGATCAATTTTTTTACATGAGAGAAACTGAATTTTTTATAGGCTTTTGTGGACTTTTTAGAAATATATTCTTTGTCTTATCTGAGACAGAAACTCCTCTGATCTCATTTTTCCCTGATAGTGCTTGATAACTCATTCACATAATTATCTCAATTTAGCCAAACAAAAGAAGGACCTTTCAATGAGCGTCATCCTTCACTGGGGATGGAAGCCCACCTCGCACTTGTGAAGAAAATGATCCACGTCCACAGAAAAATGGTCATCGGCTCTTCCACCTTGAAATCATTTTCCCTCAAACTCAGCTTGGAAGTTTTAGAGTAATCATGTTGACAGGCAAACAAATAACACAGTGATTATATCCCACCTGACAACAGCTTGGTATAAAGTTTATATGGTATAAAAGATAACTGGTGACTTTTTTGTTCTTCCATTACGTAGTTGAATACTTCAAAACACACTTTTTCAATCAGCAGTACAATAAACGCCAATGAAACTCAACCAATCTGTTGGGGGAGTGGAGAGTGTTTATTTGGACCTCTCCTGCCTTTAACAACCAATTCCCTTAAAGTTCCAGAGCCAATTTTGAGTAAAGGTTAGGGCAGCGGAGGGCCCAGCTGGACGACAGCAGGTTTGTGATGGAGTGAGTGTGGAGTGGGTGCGGGGTGGATGTTGCGAGACCTCCAGAGGTGAGGGTGATGACAGCACGGTGACAGCTGAAGGGCACTTCAACGGGCATGGCTTGTGTACCTGCAGAAACTGCCACACACACATGCATACACATTCCCCACATCCCTGTAGTCCCGACAACTCTCCCCACGCATATACAGTCTACCTCCAGGCCAGTTATTCAAAAGGCAGTAATGGCGCTAATGAGAATCTGCTACGACTCTACATGCTGCCATCGTTTAAGGGATTCTTCACCACTGCTAATAATCTGACATTTTAGGGTTTCCACGTCACTTTGGATTAGCTTAGCCAGCAAAGTTTGTCAGACTGGCTGACAGGCCAAGAAAAAAACTCATTTGTTAACACTCAACTATTCAGATTGGAGCTTTTTGAGCATTGCAGTCAGTACAAGCAGCAAATATTTAACAGCTCACTTTGTAAAGTGAGAAACTAAGTGAGAGGCTTAAGGGTTTCCAAGGAACTGGATGTAGAGTGGCGTTTGCTTTCCTACGCAATTCAGCTTGATTCTCATCTCCTTTCAGTGCTCAGTCTGGGATTTTTATCATTGAGTTTGATTACTCAAATGAATAAAGGTTTTTAGTTTTTGCACTGCTTTAGAATTATGGCTGTAGTCAGACAGTGGCATTATTGTTTTTGTTGTGTTTACTGCTAACCGAGCCTAGCATAGTTTGAATGTCCTACACTCCGAATTTAGTGCCTCTTACAAGACTGATGGTGTTGTGGCTTGTTCTGTGTGTTTCAGTGTGACAAGATTTATTGAAATTGTCCTGTGCAGATGTTTCTTTTTTATTTTTTAAATGTGTAGTTTGAAATCTAAAAAAATATAGGATATTATGGAAAGAAGAAAAGTAAAATGGCAAAAATTTCAGTAATCAAACGTGCAAAACTGGCAGCAAAAGCCATCTATTCAAGACTGGTGAATACAAACGTTTACCAAGATTTTATTTGTAATAAAATTAAATAAAATCTATTATTTTTCTTGGTTGTTCCATCATAAAATTTCAACTAAAGATTGTAGCTTTAATGTGATGCACTGCAAAAAAAGAACAAAAACACAAAATCCTACAAAGTGTTTATGATCTAGTTTCAAGTGCAAATATCGTAGTGCACTTGAAGACAAAACTAAATTACAAGTAATAAAAAAGCACTACTTTCACTGGCAGATTATTTAATTTGTAACGACATTTTTCGTCCATATTGTAAGTGAGTAAGTGAAATAATCTTATTTTTTCATCAATATTAAGGAATTACTGACTTATAACAAAGCACCTATATCTTGCTGAACATTCACTTCTAAGTTAGTTTTGTCTTATTTTAAGTGCACAAGAAACTAGACCCAAAATACTTTGTAAGATGTGTTTTGCAGTGAACAATGTGAATGTGTTTCATGAAAAGGTGTAGGAATATCTTAGCAAGTCACTGCAAAGGCGAACGGGTAGTGAGCGATCCCAACATACTGCGACTGTGAATCTGCAATATGAAGCAGCATAGTAGTCATTGTTCCCATCTGTCAAGAGATCGCACTGATCAAAACAATTGAAAGCAACTTTACACAAAGTCAAAAAAAAAAAAAGAAAAAAAAAAAGCTTCAAATCTGCAGTGCAGCAAAAACTTCACAGCCAATCTTCACTGAGCCAGGTGGATTGGACCAACGTCTAGAAATTCATAATTTTACTTTTGTTGCCTAAATATAGCCTTTTATCTGCCATGTACAATTCTTCAAAAATGCTTGAAATGCTTAGAAGCCTCATACAAGTTTCTAACCCTCAGGCCAAAAATGTTGCAGTTATTCTGGAAAGACATAATATGTCTGCTGGACAAAATCATTTTCAATGACCGCCGCAGCATTTAATGCCTTGAGATTGGTAGTGAAAACATCCAGAGGTCACCTTAACAAGCATTTGATTAACATTTCTAAGCAATGCAGAAATGTTCTGCTCTGAAATTCACAAAATCCACAAAAAGCTCAAGGATAAAGGTGATTGCTTCAAAATCGTGTTTGAAAGATACAACAACTGTTTGTTTTAGTTATGGATCCCAAACAGCAATAAAAAGAGCATTAGATACAAAACATAATGCCTCATTTAAATGTTTTTTTCTCATTAAAACAAACGACAGAAATGCAACGTCTGCTCATCGTTGCGACAACCTTTGCATGCTAAACAAGTCGCAGTTGGTCTTAACTTGTTAAAGCGCAGAAAAGGAAACCATCGCAATAATGAAGCTTGCTGGAATAATGAAAACATCCATTTGGTTTTTCTTCACCTGCCTGACAGTAAAATGGCTTTATTTTGATTTAAAAGACAAAGAAACATTTCTGCTGCAGAAATTAAACATCATCTCATCTTAGACCGTAAGCGACAGAAATGCAACGTCTGTTCAGGCAATCGCTTGATGCTTAAGAAGAAGACGGAAAGACTGTCATCAGATCAAATGCCCCATTTTCATTCTGGGGAGCTTAGATAAGAAAAATGAAATGTTAACTTCCTGTCCTAAACTACCCTAGTTTCCATGCAGCTGATGTGACTCACTAACATGTCATTCTTGGGACTGATATAAGCTACCATTGTGTAAATAGCTTTTATTTTTCCTCTCTTCAATTGTCTCTGTAAAAAACTGTCAACTGACTGTAAAAGAAAATGGTGTGAATGACTTGATGTGAGATTGAACAGCAAAAGTTGCAACTTCCTGTATCAATGCTTTAATCTTCATTTTTGTCAAGTTTGTTTTTCAATAATTTTTCAGCATGAAAAAAAGGTTGAAATTCATTTTTTTAAAATGTACCGTCAAAGAGTTTCACACATCTCCAGACAAAAGATGTTAAGAGTTTTAGAAGGTGGAGGCAATAAAGAAATTCAAAAGACAAATGCAAAAGCAGCCTTTTTGGTCACTACTAAATGTTTTCAAAGAAGCTAATTTTATTTTCTGATAAAGATAGCCTATCCAATTCTTTATGAAGTTAGTTCTTCACCTAGTCATTTGATGAATTAACAGGGAGTAACCACATGTACTTGTTTCAATGTTACACCCAGGCTTGATAAATAAATAAATAAAACCATTCTGTCTGAACTTAAAGTAGGCTAGAAGATTCGAAAAACTAAGACATTATTAGATAACTTAGAAGCAGATTCTGTAAATGGAGAATTTGGCTAAGGTTGACTGAGAAGAAGCGGATAAGCCCCTGGAAAAGGAGTTAAAGTGATTCACATCCATCAGTCTGGAAAACATCACAAACCTCAATGAGAGCAAATTTCCACAAAAGGGAGAAATCATGAAACAGTAGTGAACTTTCCCAGAAGTTGCCAAATTGCCCCAAAAGCTCACTGGCAACTTATCCAGGAGGTCAAAAAACAACACAGAACAACTTTTGAAATACTGCAGAGACTGGGCAAAGATGGCCTCCAGGAGAGGTACGGGTTAAATAAAAACCATTGCTGACCAAAAAGAACCCCAAGGAATGTCGAAAGTGAGGATCCCTAAAACAAACACACTACCACCACTATGTTTAGACTGTCAGTATGACGCCATCTGTAATGCTGGGCAACTATGTGGGCAATAAATACCCTTAGTTAAATCCTAATTAAGGGGCTATGGTGTGACTTTATGCAGTCCGGTCAGGGATGAAATAAAACAGTTCTGAAAGAAGAGCGGCTCACAGATGGCACCAACTCAGCACTATACAGTTGTAAGGGTTTTCCACTGGTAATGGTGATGTGGTATCACATTGCTCTGCTGGGGTTCCAACCATGTGATGTCAGAAGATTGTTGTTTACTGATTGGCTGTTTGCGTCAAAAGAGTGATTCCCTTACAACAATTTGACCCGCCATTTTGTAAAACCTCATAGCAGCAACAGAGTTGTTTAGAGTGTGTTTCTGCACACATCCCATAACACCAGCATGAACACAAGATAACAGCTCCTGAATAGCAATCCACTGTAGTGATCACAAAGCATGACAGGGCTAATATGTAATTATCCATGGTAATAGAGACTTGTTCAAAAGTTGCTCTGGAGTTTGATATCAGTACCAGAGCTTAATCTTCTTACACTGATCAGACAAATCCAGCTTAACCGAAATTTGACAGCATCAAACATAAATAGAACCACAAATCTATTGGGATGGTTGTTTTTTCCCCCCAAAACAGGGGAAGGAGGAAATCTATATTTCCTTAAAAAAATAAGTAAATAAAAAGATTCGGACTTACTTCTCGTCGTCGTGACGCCCAGCAGCTCTGTTTGATTTTCCACACCACGGCGGCCACCAGCAGGAGCGACAGGAAGCAGCTGCGGAAAAGTGGGGAGATGAATAGATGAGCAGGAAATTCGGAGACAGATTGAGGACGGGACAAAAACTGGGAGGCTGAGGAGTTATTTTGCGTCGTCTACACGTTTATGGAGCAGCATGCGAATTATGTTCTTAAAAAGCAATCGGCTGAAGTTAAGCCTGCAGCTAACCACTTCATCCAATTCCAATGAAGAGAATCATAACAAGAAAAATGTTTTACAATACTGTAAATCAGCTCAATCATACCACTATTAAATTAGGAGAAGTTTCTCTAAGAGGCCCTTTTTATGACAATCCTAGCACTCAAACAATGTAACATTCAAAGATTCCACCTGCTTTGTGTAGACAAAAGGAGAACTCCTGCGGGGTCGCGACTAGAAGCGTCTTCACAGGTACAGTATGTAAAACAACTGTGGATGATGTCACTGCTCCACAACATGTGGTGAAAGTGTTTAATGTCAAACAGAGGCAGCATCTGTTCAGGCCGGTAAAAAAAGGCAGAGGAGGTAGGCAAGGCACAGTAGGGCGTTCGGTTTAAACAACTCCAGGTAAAACAGCTTTAATTGGAATGGAAATCGTTCTGTGTGCTATTCTCATTCCTGGGTGGTTTTGAGTCGGCGTCTCCCTTTACCTGGATGTAAAGTTACAGGGCAAAAGAGCAACTATAGCATCAGGGTTCCCATGACAGCGAAAAACAGAGTGGACGCTGTGTACTCACACCTACACAGACTAAAGTCCATCAAAATCCTTTTCAGTTCATGCATATCGGAGCATCTTGACATATTGTTGGTATACAGAAATGTTAACAAAATACACAAGCTAAACCGGAAATGATTTAGAGAATTTACGCTAAACTTCCTAGTATAACTTCCGATTTAACATAAATTACATTTTAGCATAAACTCTGTTGAGCCTTTTGACATTTCACTGTACTTGTTGTTGTTGCCATGCAGGAAGAAATCACACATTTGCAAAGCAGAGTACCACCATCAATCAATGTTCGCCGCAGCCACAATCGCTATTCTAACTCCGACTCAGCACCAGGTGAGGCTGTGTGTCTGAATAAAACCGTTTCAGACCCAGGCTGTGTCATGTGACTGTACCGCTGTAACCAATCGGAAAAATTAACTACTTAGGCACCGTTCAACCTAAGGAGGCCAGCACCATGAAATTTATGAAATAAACAAATTTACACAAAAATGTCAAAATTCACACAGTAACATAAAGAGAGAACTGTAAATGGCCTGTTTAGAAAGTTCATCAGCAAAAAAAAGAAAAAGTTGACTTGCAGTTTAGTTGCACTTTAAACATGCAAGGGTACATACATACATAAGGGTATGTAGGGTACAAACATACATAAGGATGCAAACATGCATCCTTATGCAATCTAAAAAAAAATGTAGGTCTGTCTTCAACAGTCTGAGCACAATGTTTGTCTTTTAGTTGCTGCAGGCTTATATTATCTGATGGGTTATTATTCAGCAATAAGTCAAAAAGTCCTAATGAGCCAAGCATAACTAATTTGACAGCTCGATGTTTCCAGAAGGAGATTTTAATCAACAAAAAAAAACTGCAGGTACAGTGATAACATTTGTCACTGTAATGAAAACATACACCATGTTGTCATTCAAATTGGCTAATATGCATCAGAAGCACCTCAACATGCTGTTGATATGACATTTCTACAGAAATTTAATAGTACTTTTTAAGTAATGATGGAAAGAATAGATTTTATCTATAGGCACCTTTCAAGACTCAAGTTTGCTTTACATCAAGAACATCATATGAACAGATCATGAACAAAGGTTAAAAAGTACGGTGAGGAGAGGAGATTATGTAAGTAATAGAAGCCATAAAGAGGTTGGTGTCGAGGATAACACCCAGATTCTTGACTTATGGGTAACAGAGAACAGTAGAGATGTCGATATACAACAAAAATTTGACCGATTTGGAGATTGTGGATTTTGTGCCAATAAGAAGTAATTAAGTTTCATTTACAGTACGTATGAGAAGGTTATGAATCAAGACGTCAAGAAGGGGGGAGTGGGGCGGTGATGTGGTGGGTTTGAAACAAAAAGTTGAGTGTCATCTGTGTAAGAGTGGAAATTGGTACAGTAATCTCTGAAAAGATTTTGGAGAGGAAGAAGCGAGCATACAGCCCTGGGGCACACCACTGTTAATTGAAAGATGAGCTTCAATAAATACACTGACATGGTTTCAATTCCCTCCCCAACATCTGGAGCCCAGACAGCCGGTGAAGATCAGGGTTTTACTGTGCAGTAGAGGTCCCCCTCCCAAGTCTGCTGATTTAGATTTTCTAAGTCTTATTATTTCTGCAATTAAATCTAACAATTGACCATCAAATTAAAAAACTCTGCCATAGGGTCATTGATGCAGGTAATGGGTTTTATATTTTTCTAACCTCAAAACAGCATTCAGAGAATGTGGTGGTGTTTCAGCTTTGCTGGAATTACTATTACTTTTTCGACCTTTGAACCTCTTATAATCAGTGATTCAAAAATTAAACTATTTCAGTAACTGGTTGATTAACTGGGAATAAAAAAGGAGGTTGAAGTTTCAAGCAAATGCACAAAAAACTCAATCCACTGGATGAATTTAAGGTGGCCACCGGACTGCTACAAAGATGTGTTGTATCAACCGGTGAAAAAGAAAAAAAAAAAAAAACTTTTCTTGTTATTGGCATGTAGTAGAAACAGGCTAATGGGCTGTGATTTTCTTCTTTTCCCTTCAGTGTTTACTGGGCTTTTCTTCTCCGCTCAAATGCAATACATGAACAGACTTTCCAGGCTTTCTGAGGTGTATTTAATTAGAAACTCCCACGCTGAAGCGTAACATCTTTTTACTTTCTAGTGAGGCAGACTTTTCTCCAAAGATTAACAACCCCAATATAAATGCCTCTCCTGTTTCTGGTATTGAAGGTAATGCTTTAAGATCCTCGTTCATCGCACCCTCACCTGCACCCCCAAACACACACACCCCCAATTCGAGTGACTCTTTAAGGAGCCATCCATTGAAAATAAAAAAATAACTCCCTTTTTCTCCCTCGGCTGAAGAGAACTCTTCAAGAGATCCATCCATTCAGTCGTCTTATTGATCTAGTTCTCTGCTCACTGCTTCAAGAGCGACATTGTGCTGATGAATGATCAACATGAATGGAAATGAAACTCACATCAAAGATGTGCTTCTCTTCTTAGCAGCGTAAGGGAGGGGGGGGGCGAGAGAAGACAGCAATCGAAAAAAACGGAGAGAGGGTAAAAATTAGGAAGAATGATTGTAGAAATAACCAACAGATTCACAGCAGATGAGAGATGAAAACAGAAAATTATTGACGATGTAAAAAGACAAAGAAACAAAAGACAGATCAAAGGACAGAAACATATAGAGGCGAACACCGTAAGGATGACACAAACAGAGACAGACCAGGTCGCGCACCTCATTAAATCTCAAGCTCCACAAAGAAAACAAGCCTAGTTTGCGGCGCCTCAGATCTCACCTTCCCATTACACCGACGTCTCACGCTTCCACATGGAGCAGAGATGAGCAGCTACGGGCCTCCGCTGTCTCTGCGCAACCACCTGTGACAATCACACCTTGCTTCTTTGATTCAAATGCACCGACATAAATCACAGAAGTGACAGCCACAGAGAGAGTTCACGGAAAAAAAATCTGAGGTTTAAATATAATCTTTGTCTCTGTTAAGTACCACAATAAACACGCTGCCGATATTCACCCACATTCTCATTTCGAAAACCTCCCTTTATAAGTCAGAAAACATCTTTTGACTTTAAGAATTTCGGTGCCAAAACATCAGATTATAGTGTTCAGATTTCTGTCGGTTCTGCAGAGGGTTGATCTTGCTGCTAGTAGCCCAAAGGGCAGCAACACCCACCACTCACTGCAGAGATCTGTCTCAAATGCTGTGTTTTCATGCCTTTTCTAAAGCAGCACGGAGGTAGCCGACAAGTAGACTGAAAGCACTCCAAGGTTCAGTTTGAAGAAAAATACCCACAGTGCCTAAAATAAATCCACTTCCACCGGCAAACTTCCTTAGCTGGAGTGCTAACGACTGGTGATGAACAGCCTCAGACCGTTGACAGTGACAGGTGAATGGAAAGCAGGTTCCTGCTCTTTAATGTGGCAACTACTCCAACAGCAACGTTGACGGTACATGAAGGTAATACAGCATTTATTTCATCATTCTTGTTGTAAAGCACTTCGTCAAGGTAGATCTGATTTGCTGTTATGGTTGTAGTGACCAACCAAAATAACACCAAAATGGAAACAAAATAAAACTTTGGGAATGATTATTGACGATTACTGTCTCAGGTCAAAATAAGATTCTTTGTTTTAGAATCTTATTTTGAAGCAAGAAAGGACAAAGTTCCCAACTTGATGCCTTTTTGACTGGAGTTAGGATGTAAGAGCAGCATCCTAACTTGACAGAGTCAGCAAAACAAAGAGTGGGTTACAAAGGAAACCTCCATTACTTTTATAATGTTTGTGAGGCAGCATTATGAGTGAAAAGATAAGTAAAGTAACACAGGACACAACTGATTCAGCATGGTCAGAAAACCGTGACTGGGTAGTTTGTATCAATGCTATAGTTGGTTTCTGTTTAGCAGCTTCCCATTAGCCCTAAGGGTTTTTTTTAATAAATACAGTCTGTTTGAGCAAAATATAAAAAAAAGTAGACTCAACCATGAAATGGATAATGATACAGAGATTGTTTAAGCCACTTCTATGGTTTAGTAAAACTTCATTTGATTTATTTGAGACACAAAAGGGACCGTTTTCAATACTTTCTTTGGAATTAGACAAGCATAAATGGTTCTAGTCAAAACTGGTATACAAGGTAATAACCTGGTTACATATTTATTAAAGCAAACCTTCACTCTAGTTTTTGAAAACCAAAAACTTAATGTACCCTCCTGTCTAATGACTGGGATGTATCATCACACCTAGCTGGAAATAAAAAGGCACTGATGTTTTATTGTTCAGATGTATCTGACTCATGTAAAACCTTTAACCTTCTGGATGCAGCCAGCATTAAAAGGGAAGTATTATGTATTTTCCAGGAACATAGTGCCATTTGTGATTCCAAAATCAAGTAACTATGTTGCCTTCAGTTGTTATAAAAATGCTATAAATGTCAAATATGACTTGAAAGAAATTGGACTTTGTAATTTAAAGCCCTGAAATTTGGTTTCCGTCTCTTTAAGAAGCTCCTTAAACCCATGAAACTCCACCTTCAGGAACTCATCACAACTTCACTCCTCTAGTAACCTTTCAGTAATTCAGGAGCTAGTAACTCAGCTCCTTCAGATTAGCAACAGTCTGAAGGGGTAACTACCATTGTTGCTACCCCGATGTTAGCAAACTAGGTATTTGCTAACATTGGGGTAGGTGTTTGCTAGTTCTTGGTGGCCAGTCTGAAGGAGCTGAGAGGGAGAGTCATGGGGAAGGGCTGCTGTGCAATGCTGAAGTTTGGAAACTGCAGCTCCGAGGAGGAGCTTTAGCTTTTGCACCAGTGTGTGGTTGCTATGGGAGATTAAAGGCTTTCTCAAATATGCATGACAGAAACAAAGAAACACTTCAGGTGTGTTTTAGATGAGGAAATAACATTACAACATAATGTAAGCTCAAAAAAAGTCAATTCTACATAATTCTGCCTATTTAAATATGCAGCAGTGTTGGTAATGATGTAATTCAAAACTCTGTTACTGAGAATTTAATACACCAGAATCTCACTACAGCAGTGTTTTCATGAACACTCTGAGTTTATCTTAGCATCATCTTTAAATGGTTGTGAAGTGAAATCTGGTTTAGTTCTTATTAAGCAAAGAAGGAAACAGTTGGCAAAAAAAGGCCATATGTGTAAACCTGTCACAATCAAATATGGTTAAAAATGATGAATACCGACTGTTTCCGAGGCAGACTGCAGAGTGGAAATGGAGCCAGAGGAAGTGCATTATTGCCACAGGCTGCTTAGGCCAGCGAGGTGAGCTCTGACGTGTCATTGGCTAACCTGACAGCAAGACAACAGCCACAGGGCAAACACCGACACACCGGTTGTGTTGTCCGAAGCCAGCTGCATACTAATCCTCGCTGCTGCTGCTGGCGTTCACTCCAGGGGTGGCAAATGAAACCTGCTCACTGGCCAAGCGCCGCTTCATTTTCACCGCGGCTGATAAGTTTTGTTCACTGAACCGTGCGCCGGCAGCAGCGGCTGCTCAGAGGTCCTCTTCGACACCCTGCTCCTGTCATCAACCCTGCAGCACCTGCAGATAGGCGGGACCTCTCATGGAAAGCCTAACTAACTGGAATAGAACAAGGACAGAAGACACAGCAGAATACAAATGGCTGTGTAATCCGCGCAGCTTCAGACGCTTTGTTTACCTCCTTCTGCTGGGCTCGGAGGTGGGAAGGTGGACAGGGGATCTCGTTTAGGTTTGGTGAAGGAGACGGAGTGAAACAAAAACCAGCATGTCCGAACATGTTTTCATTCACGACTAGAGAGGCAGCGATCTGCCGCCCAGTGGAGAGCATCATCTCACTGGACTCGTTTCTATTTGATTGCATCAATATTCCCAACCCTGGTTACAGATGATTTGTTGTGAATGAGATTTTATACCTAAAAACTGTTTTGGCTTAAAAACAGCTTCTTAATTGGAACTTATCTTTTTGGCCTGGAAAAGTTTTTTCATTCAACTTTTTTGAGATTTATATCATGTTACAATGTTATTTCCTCATCAAAAACATATTTGGAGTGTTACTTGATTCACGCATGTTTGAGGAATCCTTGAATCTCCCATGGCAACCATTCAGGGGTGCCTAAAAGCTTAATAGCAATGTTGTGATGACAGGAAGGAGTAGGAGCTTCTTAAAGAGACAGAGTCCAATTGTAAGGTGTCAAATTATGAAGTCAAACTTCTTTTAAGTTATGTTTGATATATATACAGCATTTTCATAACAACTTAAGGTAACATGGCTACTTGACTGTGCTACAAAATCGCAATGTGTGTCAGGAAAATACAAAATACAAGCTTATTCATGTGTCAGAATGGTCCATTCAAAGTCTAGATCTCAATTATACTGGAAATCTTAGGAAAGAGTTGAAAACAAATCCTTCCTGATTGCATCTACCCAGTCTGGTTGGGACTGAGCAATTCCAGATAGACTGTGATGAACTGATTGACTCTTACTTTCCGAATGAAATCTTGCTTAAAAAAAATTTAAGTTTGGTGCCCAAAAAGCACTGGCTGCCCAAGATGTCAGATTCTAGGGGACATGCTAACATGACAAAGACAAAACACTGGAACAGGAATTTTTGCAATAAATAGACAAAAAAAGCTTCTGAGGGACAATGAGGATTTTGAAGTAAATTTTTCATAAATTGCTTTCCTTAAAGTAAAAAGAAAAAAAGATGAAGTTTTGTGAGCCTTTTCACCTTCTACTCTGAAGAAATAAACAAAGCTGACTAAAAATAAAGTGAAGATGCAGGAGGTCTTTGATATGGGATTCAGACATTTTTTTTTTCTTGCTGGAGGTGCTCCAGGAGAGGTGCAGTTTAGTCCAAGGATCAAGTTTGGTTGTGAAAGCTTTTCTTTTCCTAGTCCCACACTGCCAACATTCATTTCCACAAAGCAAAGGTCTGAAAACACCTGTGCTCAGTGACAAAGAAGGGAACAAGCAAAAGGAAGATACCTCGCTGTAGGGAAACGAGAGAGTCTTGGCACCATACAGTCATGGCCGAAAGTTTGGGAAATGAAACATTTTGCTTTGTAACTAACATTTTTATTTTTGTTTTAACGATTTAACATATTCTGAAAAACAATTACAATTAAGATTCAAACATTTTCAATCATCTATACCCTCGTAACTTAGCAGGTGCTCATCTCCAGCAGTCATAGTAACTTCTGACTCTCCTTTTCAGCCAACAGTGAGCTCAGTAGGTTACGAGTGACTTTTGTTGTATTTTTTCCACAGCTTCATCTGTCCTGATGGCTTGACTGAATTCAAATGAAGTTAGCTAAAACACAGAAACTCCTAAAGCTAATAAAGCTCTCCACATGTACTCAGGCAAACTTTTAAAAACCAAACAGTGTGCAAAAGAAATTTGCATTAAGAGATTTACTGAGCAATTGATTTTCAGCACTGCCTGGTGGCTGACATGAGAAAAACAAGAAAAAAGCAAACGCTCTTGTAATCAAAAAGTACTCTATGAGATCCTAAAGACCGCTAAAAATTTGAAGTCAAATTATTATTTTTACAGCTTCAAAGATAGTTCAGTGGACCACTGGTATTCTTAAACTAACAAGTGAAGATGTCCTCCATCTTCACTATTATTTTTAGTCAGCTTTGCTTATTTCTTCAAGACAGAAGGTGAAAAGGCTCAGAAAACAAGAGAATAGAGAATAACTGAAATCTGTAAATGCTTGACCACCTCGACAAATGCTTTGAACTGCAGATTCAAATAGTTCAAACTACCTTAATATGCATTATTACACACACTGGTAACTATCTTGGCTCTACACTAGCAGGTAACATCCACAGTGTTCCTTATCTCAGCCAATCAGCACCAAGCAGCCTTTGCATAGCAATCTTGATTGGCTGCTATGCAAAGGCCGGCCAATAGCATGTCAAGCAGCACTGCATCTAGGTAATTACGTTTCCCCAGCTGCATTTTCTTCTGAATACTTTAAATATGGTCTACAATTAACACACACATTTGGTGGTTTCAGTGAAACCACCAAATATTAAAGCACAAATAGATGGGGATCCTTTTTACAGGACAATATAAAAAGTTATAAAAAGTATTTTGAACGGTCTTCCAATATCGTCTTCATATATTCTTAAAAAATGGCTGAAATGGGTCAGAGCTTTAGAAAATCAGCGAGACTGTAAATCAGTCACAAAGGTGACCTGCATCACCGCCCAAACTTTTGGCCATGATTGCACATGTTCCCTGTGCTCTACCGTCAACTCCGGTGAGGAGGAGAGAGTGAAAGCTTAAAGTCGAACAAAGTGGTCCTGCTCATTGATTATTAAACAGCCAAAGACTCATGGACCAATCAGAACAAAGACTGAGCTGTGAGGTACTTCTTAGGCTACCTGCAACCTGAAAATGATGTCAGACACTAAAAAAAGGGATAAGAATAGAAAAGGAGACAGAAAGAGAAGGATAAGATGAGGGTATAAAAATGACAGAGCAAACAGAAAGGGAAAAGCGGATGAGGAAAACATACAAGCAGTTTTGCAGCAGCAAATGTGTAGATAAAGATTGAGAGAGAAGAAGGAGAGATTCACAAGGGGAAGAAAGAAAAGAATGAGAAGCTGATGGAGAGGAGAGATTCTGGCACAGCACTGGCAGCAGAGGAAGTCAAGCACCTGGAGAGGCCCCTTAGGACAGACAGGAAGGTTCTGATGCATGTTCAGGGCCTCTCCATCTCTCTCTCTCTTTTTCCCCTCCTCCTCTCTCAGTTGTCCCATGGGGACGAGAGAGCGAGTTTGTCAGTCTGCACCAGAAAGAAGCAGCTTAGAGCAAACAACACAGGGTTTGTGTGAGACTTAGTATTTGAAGCAAAAAAGGGAAAGCTTGGCAGCTTGGCTTCCAGAATATTGACAGTTATACAAATAAGATTTGCCCATGTCTCATTTATCAAGTTTGTAGAGCAAAGAGAGAAGCTGCGGCAGAAAGCTGCTAGCTACATCTGATGCCATAAAAATCAAACTTTAGAGTTAACTTTTCTCTCTTACAGACCAAAACTATCAATCTAAGATAAAACAAAAAATCACAAGAATCGAAACCTGAGAAGGAATCAACATAAGATGAAAACTAGGGAACTGTCCAGGATTTGTTTTACATTTCTTTCTCTGCCCAGCAACCACAAAATGGTCAAACCTTCTTACGTGATAACCCTCAACTCAAGGTTTCCCCCAGAAAACCTGCTGAGCCTGGTGGTTGGGTGCGAGGGCAGTCATTCATCCAGCAGCCCGTCGTCTTTAGGTTAAAAGAGCGCCCCTCAGATTAATTTCACTCCCTGCTACGGTGGGAGTGAAATTGCTGTAATAACCAGATATTGGCTGGAATGTGCAACGTCTCCCCTTTCAGAAACATTGGAATTTTTCATATAGCGCAGTGTCACAGAATTACGGTACGGCAAATTTGGCTGGATCGTCGCAGATATGTTCAGCCTAGATAGGGTTAATCACTTCATTTAAATCCTTGTATCCTGAAATACTGTATGACTGAATTACTGATCCTTGATGTCTTGACTGCTGTGTACCTTTGGGTCGCCTTTAAGCAACCTTAGGAATTTACTTCCGTATCTCTTTTGATATTTTAGTTCTAGTTTAAACCTATTACCTACACTCTGTCCAACAAGTGTTTAATTTGTATTTATCAGCTACAAACAGAGACATTGAAAAGAAGTGCATAGTGGTGGGATCTAGTCTTTAAGGGTCTACTTAACCCAGGAAAGTCCCTTTGTCTGCTTGTTTGGTCCAGACTGAAAGCTAACTTCAGTTTTTTCAGTCGGTGTGTTTTGCTTTCACGTTGTGCTTTTTTGCAAGAGGACTATAATTTGTAAACAAAGCTACACGGGTGTAGCTCATTGCTTCCATTGGACAGAAATATGGGGGGCAGCACACATCACAGACCTGGAAAAACTATAGACTCTATAGTCTATAGAGTCTATAGACTGTCCACAACCAGAAGTCCTGCTTGTGGACATTTGTGCTGTTATTACAGCAGCAATACCATTTTCAGTGTCAAGTGCAGCTCATGTGACGCAGGTTTGCTCGTTTTACCATAATGCCTAGCAACAGTGGCTCATAAAATCCAAAAAGATGCATATTTTCACACCAAAGGCGAACCTTACCATAATGGTTTGGAAGCGGACTGAGACGACGTCAGAAAGGTTGTTTGGACCCCTTGATTGCACACTGCACAAAAGGTCAGGGCTAAAGGGTGAAATGCACTCCGCTCCATTTAAAGACCAGAAGTGTTAGGTGTGAAAACACTCTAAAGAACAATGCAGCTGGAAGGAGTACAGATGGTGGAAAAGAGCTCAACATCATAATCCATAACCAGATTCAGTCTTTCCTATGGATTCTTTGTGTAGAGCTCCTGAAAAGCAGGCTGATATTGAATCATGGCTTTGATTTATATTCACTCCTAGAGTCTTCCACATTCTGTCCCGCTGTCAATCACCCGCCTCCCAGCCTGTCGGCGGCGCCGGTGACACTAATCCTGAACGACGTTTATGTACAAACACCAACACATAGTGGAAGGGACCCGTCTGTGCACGCGTGCGCAAGGCGCCGCCGAGTCACAGCCGGGGTCAATGTCACTTCCCTTTGAGCCAATTTCCTGTGATTGATCTCCCTCCAAGTTTGAGGCCAGAAAAGCTTTCAGCTCCATAATGATTCGATGAAAACAAATGCCACGGGAAAATGATATAGAGCGATTCGGCGTTAGTTAACAGGTTATAGTTTAATCTGACATCTGGAATTGATTGCATTGAACCCGCCTCACCTCGCTCATTCATGCAGGCAGCAGTAGAAATATTTAAAGGAAAAGCCAGTCAATGTAACGTGTGTGACGGAGGGAGGAACATTCCTATAGCCTGAAGGTCACACTGCAACCCGAAATATCCATCTGCCTCCTATGTATAGATGACAATTGAGTGCATGTGTGTGTTTCTGTGTGTGTAAACCAAATTGAAGGGATACACCTAAGCAACACACACACATATCGATGCAGCCCTTTGGCGTTCCAAACTGCCATAACATCGCAGAGTTTTCCTTGATTATATTCAGCAGCAGTAATTTTACATGTCCGTGGGCGGAAAATGAAATGGTAATTTCTTCTGTTCCACTTCACCGACTTTCAACAGGAAACAATCACGATTTAGTCCCAAGCTGAGCGGCGTTCTTTTTCTTGAGTGAGTCGTCAGAGCACTTCACGGCTGCTGAAACCTGCAGCTGCAGAAGGCCGCTGCCGCGAAACGCAGCCTGCGCCTCCGCAGAGAGCCGCACCTTTGACCGACTCAACGGTTCTGCAAAATAAAGCATTGCTGCTACAGATTTATTTATTTTATGTTCATTATAATGAGATCAGCAGGGAAGAGGATTAGGGCCACTGAAAAGAAGAAAGAATTCAGACTTTTCCCTCAGAATTTTGATTTTAGTCTTTTGAGATCAAAAGTCAGAATTCTGATTTTTTTTCCCCTCAATTCTGAGCAAAAATGTTTTTTTTTTTTTTTTTGTCAACCGAGGCTCTTACTCTCTTCCGTAGATCAGCCTCATGTGCCTCAACTATCGACAATCAACTATGTCTGGCTTTACATCTGTGGAATAAGCAGGAACCCAAGACTAAAACCTAGGAAATAATAAGTAGCATCACCACCTATTAATTTAATTTGACAAATCATAAATTAACAAGTAAAATAATAATTAGCTGCAATTTGTGAACAGTTATTTGTTAGTGGTCAACATAACAGACCTATTAAAAGGCAGGTGTTCAGTCAATTGTGTAGCACAATCTAGTACCTATGTTGCCTTCAG
>NW_015112732.1:93409-93797 GCF_001443285.1 Poecilia latipinna
AAACCCCGACGCCAATTACAACGGCTGAACCCCGACGCCAATTACAACGGCTGAGTGAAGTACCATCAGAAAGTCTCATTCAAGATGTGAATGCAGCAATGACATATACAACTCAGCATCAGTGATCCTTGAAATGCTCGGCTATAAGAGCAACCATGAGACCCAATATCCATCATGGAAAAGACGGTTAGAGGCTAAGATCAAGATAACAAGGAGGGAAGTGAGCCAGCTGTCAGAGCTCCTAAGGGGTGCAATGAAAAGATCAGTACCCAAGAAGTACAGCCAGATGCCCATACCTGAAGCACTCGAAACTGCCAAACTTCTCCACCCAACCAGCTAAAGTGTACTCTCAATGGCAGGATACAAACAACAGAGCAGACCCACCAAG
>NW_015112732.1:99574-121474 GCF_001443285.1 Poecilia latipinna
AAGAGACCACCCATGGAGGGTGAGAGGGGAATTTTTTTTTTTTTATAACATTAAAGAAATTTGACAATTTGATGCCTTAAAATTGGCCTCTGTCTCTTTAAGAAGCTCCTACTCTGCCTGACACTGAGCCTTCAGCATGTCGTCACAACAGTGCTATGCTGTTCTCAGGAGCGTGGGACTGAAGTAGCTCAGCAGGTGTGCAGTTCCAAAAAGGGTTTGCCAATTGCTGTTGGCTAGTCTGGAGGAGCTGAGAGGCTGGGGTTGCACGGGAGGGCCGCTCTGTGAGGCACGTTTTTGTGGAAATGGGCAGCGCTTTCTGAGAAGCAGCGTTTAGGCATCCCTGAATGGTTCAAGGATTTCTCAAACATGAATGAAAGAATCAAAGCAACACTCCAGGTTTGTTTTTGAAGAGGGAATAACATGACGACATGATGTAAAGCTAAAAAAAAGTCAACTTTACATAAATACCACCACTTTAGAAACAGGCCCAGCAGAAAATGTGTCTAGTGAAGCGTCATCCAGTGCATGATGGTTAGCATGAATGATTCATTTCTGGTGACACTTACAGTACCGCACTGAGCACACAGCAAGGAAAAGCAAGCTGGTAAATGCTTTATAGAGCCCACTGAACACTCAGGCTGTTTACATGCACAGCAGTTTTTCATTATTAATCACTTTAAGACATCACTCTGAGGGAGACTCTGCTTGGAAATAAAAACAGCCTTTTCTTTTACACTTGGACATAAACAAGGCTGCATGTGGAGAAAACACTGAGCAGATTGTGCATACTCTAAGATTCTTCTTCTTCTTTTTATTTTTTTTAACATCTGATACATTACTGCGCAAGAACGCCTGACTTTCATTCCCACGGTCTACTTTTTAAATAAAGAAAAAATACATGCTTTAGGGCTAAAGAACAGGGTAATGCTTTGCTTTTTTTGGCAAATAAATTTATGGATTCACTTAATATTTTGATAGTGTAGATGAATATAAACTTCACATTCTACAATTCCTGATCATGGGGTCAGCATTCTTTCCACTAGAGGGGAAATTAGTAGCATTACTAATGCTACTAATTAGCATTAATCCTACTAATCCTCAATTTTTGCAAAATTGAGGAAATTACTTTGAATTTTGCCATTTCCACCAATCTTTTCTTAAGCAGTACTTGAAAAACACGAAACTGAAAAGGAGGATTTATGGGGAAGGACCAATGAGAAGTAAGAGAAGGAGGATAACGTATCCAACGCCAATGTCTCTCTAGCCATGTTTCCAGTCAACTGCCATGTGAATTTTAAGCATCTTCTAAAATGTCACAAAAAAAAAAGAAAAAGAAAATGCCAAGTATGAGTTTTTTCTCATCCACTCGTTTGGAGTGAATTAGCTAAGTTAAGAGTAATTTTGTCAGATGTTGATGCTGCACATGTAATAAACAAGATGTAGAGGTTGTAAACCAGCAAATTGGTCCATGCAACATCAACTCTTTTCAGGAAATAAAAAAAAAGTCTTAATCAGGCGTAAAAACCTTCTTTTACAAAATTGAGGAAGTTATTTGGGATTTGGTCGTTTCAATCAATCTTTTCTACTTAAAATGCGCATAACAATGTTAAAAGGTACTTTCAACATTTAAAGACAGAGATTTACAGATGAGCAGTAAAATCAAATGAAATGGGTTAGCAATGCGTGGCAACAACTGATGGCATCATCCAGGACTGTGGAATATCGTGTCTGGCTGCATTTCCATTCACCATATTATTACACAATTTCACATCCTGAAATTTATTGGAAATACTGCAATTAAAAAAATAATAAAAAAGTGTTTTTCGAGAAAAGTTCTAGTGCTATGATCAAAATTGGTTCATTTCGAAAATCTGCAATGGTAACACTTTTTTGTGTGTTTTTTCCAACATTTGCGGAATCCTGACAAAGTTTTGCACACATTTGTAAAGAAAACATGGCTACTGTTGAGCAGGACCTGGATGATTAGCACATTTTCTGTCGGACGGCCTCTTCTCATTTGTTGCATGACAGCCCACAGCATCACCAGTCACAACTCTTTGGATGATACGGTTTAAAACATTTAATTTCTCTTTGGGATGGACAAAAAAATATATTTCATTTAAATTAAATTTACACTGGATTAAAACAAGAAAAAATATTTTCAATGCTTTTTTAAAAATCTTTTTATGATTTCACTCTTAAAAAGAAATCAGAATCAGCTAAAATTAGCACCACGTAGTTCAAAGCTTTACAAAAACTGAAGATCAGAAAAAAAAAATTGCTGTTCAATTTATTTCTAAAGACATTCAAAAGGATGGAAATGCTGCAAACTGGTGACCTGAAAAATCTAACAGACCAAATATTCCTGACACAGAGGGGAAAAAATTAGCCCGAAGTGGAAGCTTTTCTTCATGGAAATTCAAGTCAAATATCTCCGAGGGGTGAATTTAAATCGTCTTGATGGTGGAGGCATGACTCATTAATATCAATGATTCTCAGCCACCCACACATCAACCCCGACTCGGTTATGGGTCGGGCAGTCGACTGGCTGCCTCTCTTAATGCCTCGTCCCGAACCGACATCTTCCTGCTGTGGAGAAACCAAATGCGCAAGTCGCTCTCTCCACCGCCGCGGTAACGCGCTGCAGTTTGACTCAAGCAGTCAGATTTAAATGTCTGCTGGATCTCAATAATTGATCCGAATGTGCAAGTCGTTTTCCAGCGCTGCCGATTCCCACGAGCGGCGAGCCGTTCTGTCGTGTCACTGCAGGTGCAAAAGGCATGTTGTCAGTGACCTGATAAGACAAGGATAACAGACGAACGCTGAAGCTTCTACTTTTTCTTTTTTTCCTTTTCTTAAATCAAACAAACGCAATGAAAAGATCAAACTGACAGGCTGTAGCAACGATGCATAACAATGAGAGTGAACGCTAAAACCCGAGCGCTGCCGTGTCAACTGAAGGGCCTCGCATGTACTTGAGGAGCTGTCATGCACCAAAAAATAAATGAGGGGTGGAAGTGCCCACTGGAAAGCATAAGTTATTTTAATATTAGTCGTACACGCAGCACAGATGTGGCGCTCGGATCTCGGGGGACGGCAAATTTTCTGGGCCATCAGGCTGCGGCGCAGTACCCGCTATTACAAGGTTAAATCCCAGTTTCAGTGAGTAAACACACTGGGCCCCACATGTGGTGATTGTTCTGGAACAATAGTTCAGACACTCTTAGCTTCTGTTATCCTGATGCCTCAATCAGAGAGAGAAACAAATCTCAGGACAGAAGTTAGAGAGTTTGTTTTTTTTTTGTTTTTTTTTGTTTTTTTACAAGGTTATACACTGTTAATCATAGTTTACAATTTTTTTTAAAAAAAATCCTCCGTTAGAAGGGCTAGAGCCCCTTTTCTGAGCAGGATCTTAAATGCTTTTATGTAATTTTGTTCCAAAGCTCATCGGTGGATAAGATTGGTTTCAACTTTAATCAAACTCCAGTTTGTATGGGGAGGTGTGAATGTGTCTGAACCTGAAAACTCAGGTCTTTGCTCAACTAAAGTGAACTAAAGTGAAAGGTTAGAATGCATATGTGAATGCCAAGTGGGCCAGACACCGCTCTAAAAGCAGGAAGCGGGCTGTAACGCAGGGAATTCTGGGTAGATACAATCAGAAAAAACACGTGTCTCGCGTTAGCTGGAGAAATGGAGTTGTGGTCTCTTTTAGAGAAATCCTCCAACCAATAAAAACACACAACTCCATTTTGGTTTGCATATTGTGACAAAGGAAGTTTTACTCAGTGTTTTTTCAGAGGTTCTTGGTGCAGCGCCCCCACAGGCGAGGAAGGGAAGGGAAGAGGTTTTTTAATGGTTTGGATCGTTTGACACAGTGCAGTTTGTAAACAAAGCAGAGAAACTGAAAATGTAATAAATTTTGGTCTGTAATTGAACTGATTCTAGCAGACTATCAGGTTCTATTCTAGATAATGATTGGTGTTCTGTCTGATTTAGACTGGACACATCCACGCGTTTCTATTATTACCACCTGCAAACAGTTGTTTCTAATATTGCTAATCAAATCTATAAAAGCTGTTTTAGTAGCTCAACTTTTTATAAATGGATTTTCTAAACCCAATCTGTATTTATAAATAGTTCTGTGAACAGTAGTTGCACTAAATGTTTCAAGAAGAATTTAGAAAAGCCAGTTGGTTCAATCAAAATAACAATAATAATAATAATAATAATAACTAGCAGTAACGGCCGTTTGAAACAACAGCCACTGTTAAAAAAGAGCTTGTTAAATGTTAATATTGATGTGTTTAAAACAACCCTACTCATAGGATTTATATATGTTATTTAAGAAAAGATTTTGGACAAAGCCAGTGAAGTTAAAAAACCTGACCAGGTTTCAGATTGGCGTCACAAACTGCATTTATACACCTGCCTGAAAAACGGTGACTCTGAACGCAGCTCCATTGATTGTTCCAGTGCTAAACTTGTTAAAACTCAAGAGTTTTTACTGGTTTTTGTTTCTAAATTAAGCTGATTAAAAGTAAAACTTGTTCTCCCTCTGGACCACCAATCAGTCGATACCGGAACAGAACCAGGTAAACAGAAATAGAGTCGGTGCATTTGAATTCAATTCTCTTTAATTATCTGGCCTCAAATTGAAACAAATGTCATCTGTAGTATCATCAAATAAATCCGATTTATTTCTCCAGGTATACAGGATCCAGATTGGCTCAAAGCAGCTCAGATTAAACATTTTCTTTAAGATCCAGTTACATTAAATATAATTTTATTTTAAAAGTTGTACAGTAAAGTCAAACTTTGCTGGCCAAAACAAACGATGTATTAGCACCCCTCTATGTGTCTCTATAATTAGACGGATTTAATTTGCATCTTTAGCAAATTGTGTCATATCTGTACAGATAAACTATTTAGAAAACTAAACTTCCTCTTTAAAGTAGCAAAAAGTGAAGCTTGAACAGGTCAAACGTTTCCACTGTGGGGCTGCATTGTTAAAATGTAGCATTTTGCTCTTGTGGATTCCTCCTTCAAGCAGTGTGGAGTTACGCCGCCAAGAAATTCGTCATTCAGGTCACTTATTACTTCAAAGCGTGCTTACGTTAGCAATCATGTTTTAAATTTCAGTCTGAGCTGGTGGGAAGTGAGAGGGGAAAAAAGTGTAGGAAAACATTTCTACTGCTTTTTTTTTTTTAACAATTCTCCGGGGCTGTTTTATTTTTTATTTTTTGCTTTTTTAGCATCTAAAACAAAAAGCGAAATTCATGTTCATTTCGTGAAATATTTCATAAGAAGTTCGCCATACTTCCTGACTCTGGCTCCCCTTTCTTTCCCCAAAGTGGCATTTCAATTCCAACAACTGCAGAGCTGCGGTATGAAGCTGCTGGACAGCTGGGTGTGAATATGCGAATGCATCTGTGCGCTGTTAACGCGGATGTTTAGTGCATCTGTTTTTGCGGCTGGCGGTCGCTTATGGAGCTGGGAGGGGTGAGGAGCGAGAGAGAGAGAGAGAGTTTCTGCTGGTGCTGCAGATAACAGGATGGCACCACCTTCATCTGTCCCCGCGGGGGAGCAGCGGCGCACAGAGAACCGGAGCTCGCAGTGAGAAGGCGAGATTAGGAAACGGAGAACGTCGGAGCAAATGCGAGCAAACAATTTTCACGTTAATTAGCATCCCTTACCGCCCCCGCAACACAAACAACACGGCGCCCAAAGACGCAGAGGCAAACGGGGACGGGGGGTTGGGGGGTGGGGCTTGCTAACTTTAGGCTCTCTGCTCATCTGTACTGAATCAGTGGCAGCCAGCAAAAAAAAGCAAAAAACAAAGCAAGTCAGAGAGGGAGTGGCAGGTTGGGAGTACAGAAAACGGGGGCAAAGGGAAAAAAAAAGTGTGGAGAGAAAGAGGAAGGGGAGGAGGAAAAGAGGAGAGCCAGAGATCAAAAGGAGATGGAGAGGAGAACAGAAAGGAGACGCTGCAAAAGAGGAGGAAGTGAAGATGGTCGACATGGAAGGAAAGGCTGAATGTTTTTTTTTTTTCTTTTACTTTATCAATTGTTGTCAAGCCGGCTTCCAGCAGTGGGCACGACTTGTTCACAACAACTGCTGACAAAACGATTCGGTGCTGGCAGGTGTGTAAATACGCTGGCATCATCAGCAGCGGCTGAGAGCAGCATCGGTACAAAGTGACAGAGACAGACGGAGGTCACCTTAACCGCTGATCGCTTTCAGAGCTCAAGCTTTTCTTCAGGAGGAAATATAGCTTAAGATAAATGGTTTGGAAAAAGGATTCATATCACTTTCACTTTTTTGGGGATTTTGTCATGCAACAACCACAGACAGTAATGTTTTATGGCTGTGCTTTATGTCCACTCGTGCAGCTGAAGAAGAGAGCCACAAAATAAGGACAAAAACTGAAAAGTGCGGCATGCATTTGTCTTAGGGGCACACCGATTGCAGTTTGCTGGCCAAGCACCGACTGTTTGCCAAATTTGGCTGATACCATTTTTTTTTTATCTGAAAAGTTGCCAAACATAACATCAAAATTGCTAAGATGGCAACAATGGGCTGACTATTGTTGTACTGGTAGGCAGTCAATCACCCCTCTCTCTTGAGGAAGACCAAAAAGGGAGAGTGACGAATCCATGAAAACATCGGCCAATCAGCGATCCCCCAAAATTAAGAAAATCTCAGCCAATTTATCGGCCAACTAATTTGTTGGTCCGCCCTTTTGTCTTCTTTTATACAAGTAAACTTTGGAAACATGAGGAGTAACCTGCTTTACAAAAACATGGTAAAACATGCCATAGTTATTTCAATTTATATAAAAAATAACAGAAAGTACAATATTGGACAGTAGCTGTGACATATTAAGAACAGGAATGGCCATCCAATCAGAGTCCCAGGGTTCTCTTTTCTCCTCTTTGCTTTCCTTCAAAATTAGCCAACATGCTACTTTTTTCCAAAGATGCTATTATTATCATAATCAGAGGTTCCCAAACTGTGGGGCGTGCCCCCTAGGGGGGGCGCCGTGTCATTGCAGGGGGGGCGGGGGAAGCCGTCTGGATGAGAATAAAAACAAAACATGAACACTGTATGCGCTGGGTTTTTACCCAACTCTCTGTTATTCCTATGTCAATTTGATACAGTAGAGGCTTCCACACTTCCCATATCTTTGTCCTCTGTCACTTTTATCAGCAGTTAAAACTGTTTAATCCGTTGTTAACATGTTGTAACCTGTTTTTCCGAACCACCTTTAAATGCAACATGAGCGCTACGACGCTCGCGCTGGGTTTCCACCTGTGAAGGAGACCTGCTGCTGCTGTGTGGAGCTACGTAGGTTTGTGTTGGAATCACGGCAGCAAACCAGCAAAACGCAAAGAACTTTTCACAGTTTTCCCTCCAAACTAACCGACTGAGTTGAGTAAAGCTGTTGAATGCAGGTAATGTTAGCTAAAGGATGACTAGCTAATATCAATACAGAACCTTAAGCTTAACAAGTACCTTGTAAGCTACTGATGTTGGTGTCTATTTTCAGCTACGTACATTCATTTTGTCCCCAAAAAAGTCGATGCCCCCCCCGTCACACGTGTCATTTCAACCAGACAGCCATTTGTAATCCATAGGGGGGGGGCGCAGAAAATGTTTGGAAACCACTGCTGTAGGTCAACATCCACCAACTCACTCCATTCAGTCTATTAGGTTTAGTTTTTAAATCAAAATGAAGATGCTAACATTAGCATGAGGGCTACGGACAGTATGTGGATCTGCAGTAATACACTCCATTCTGTATGAAAAAAACAATGTGAAAGCTAAATTCTAAAGTTAGCTTAAATGCTGTCACTATTTTTTCGACTGAGTCATTATAACACGTGTGAAATTTTAGTTTTTACTTTTGTCTCATTTGCCTTCTTCCACGCATTTGCTTCACTTGATTTTATTTAGAGGAACCAGTGTAAAGGGGTAAATACAAATATACACCTCATGCAAAATGAAAATCATGCTAGTTTTCTTCTTACTTCAGTTATTCATCACTTTGTGTTTGTGGATTTAACATGACAGGATGTGGATAAAGGCGAGAGGGATGAATACATAAATGGTAAATGGTTCCACTATGTTTATACAGTGAACCTCAGCAAAGAGAAAGATTCTTTGTTGTGTCCACAGTTTTTTATAAATGGCTGTTCACAAAAAGTAATGTGCTGAGTCCAGAAAAACAAGGAGAAAAGAAATGATCCTGTAGTTCTCCTGTGGACGACAGGCACACAAAGGAACACACTTGTGGGACACCAGAGAGAAATCACACACATCCAGTCAACCACAATGCGGACACTGTTGTACTTATGGTCCAGTTCATTTTTAAAATCAATAACACATTACAGCAATTCCTGCAGATGTACAATTCAGGCCATCCAACAACAACAGCAGCAACAACACACGCACATTTTCAGACCTGCTCCAGAACAAGCACATCCATAATTACAAAGTACCCCGGACTTATAATATGTTCAGATTTAGCACACTACATAAAAATTGTGTAAGAAATCTGCTCCAACAACCATTTTTGTGTTGCTAAAAAGCAGCAGTAGGCAGTTCTGAAGCTGTCATCTGCAGTGGTGAGGCAAGACTCCTGACTCGCGCTCAGTTCCACAGAGGTGCACAACCTTCCTGCTTTCATTTCAATCTTTCCACGCTCATCAGCACCGTTTCCTGCTGCAGCAGGCAGTTGTTTCCAGGAGAAGAAAAAAAAAGCTTTGCATTCTACCTGCTGGGGGAACCTCGTGTCTGGCAACAGAGAATGGTTGGTTGTTCAGCGTCTAAATGAGGCTAAAAGCGGCGCAGTTGCAAATTTATTTATAAGTCTTGAAACTTTTCACAATCTGTTGCGTTACCACAACCAACTCGTCCAAACATTTTTAAAGCTGTAAATCTGAAGCAAGTGGCCTGCATCTGTCTGCAGTCCCCTGACCCCAGGTCTTTGACACACTTTAGCCCTTTCTCCATTGTCATATCTCACTCCAGCTGTTCAATATCTGGTTATGTGAAAAATGAGCAGTCCGTGTGCACGCAGGAGCTGTGATCGACCTTCTAAAGGTTCAACTTCTCCAAAATTTCTTTGTCAATTATTTTGATGCAGGTTGCCCCATCCAGTTGACATGGCATCCACAAGTACTGCCTTCACTCGTCCAGTGACGCAACACCACAGGCCAGTCAACAAATGCAGTCTGCTGCCAATTGAATCACTAGCTTGCACCACCACTTTGGTGGTTTAAAAAAAAAAAACGGGGAAGAACCGTGCTGGATCTGCAGTTTGAGATGAATCTGGCCAAGATTGACTGCTAAGAACCGATGAAAGCCTGTGGACAAGGGACTTATGGCATAAACCGTGCCAGTGTAGCTCTGGCTGCATGTCTGGTGTCATTTTTCAGCTGGAAGGTGAAACTCCATCTAGTCCATCTGCCTATCAACTCTAGGCAAGTAGGCAGAGGAACAATATTGCCACCACCACATCACCATAAGGATGGCGATACTGTATTGGCTGAAAGGCAATCAGTATAATTTTTTTGGATTGACAATACAGATAAATTTAAAAATATGTTTGTGTGACATAGGAGACAATGTCCTGTCTTGAGTTTGTTTGTGGATGCCGACAGCTAACCAGCAGCTCGAAACCAGTGAGTCACATTAGTTTCTCTCAGTAATTTCAAAAGATTTTTGCCAACTGGCTCTCACCACACTAAGCATACACGGATAAAAAACACTTAACCACACATTACACATCTCAGAAAAGTTAATTTGTAGCACGTTACCACTTCTTTAGAATATCAGTCATGTTAAATAATCAGAGCTGTGAGAGTGGGGAGGATTTAAGAGCTCAACAAGTGGTTGTAGAAGGCAGGGAACGAAGTGTCTCGACTCTGGGGTGGATTAAGATCGTCCGAAAAGATTCTGTTTCTTGAACAGATCTCATCTGAAAGTGGCCGACTAAAATGGCGCTGACATTTTCCTTCCCAGCCTTTTGAAGCTGGATGGAGTGCAGATAAACTGACCTGTCACCTACAGTCAGTGTGGGGAACGTGTGCTGCGAGGGACTCACGAGTCTCCAAGCTTCATGTGTGCGTGCTGTGCTCACCTGAAGAACGTGACAAAGAACTGCACCAGGTCCATAAAATTGCTGTGCTGGGAAAAAGCAATCTGTTAAAAACACAGAAAAAGGTGGAGAGAGAGAGAGAAAAAAAAACAGTTAGAAATCAGGTGGAACAAGGGAAATGTTACATCAAGAGGTTAGATAACGCACATACAGATGGATAAAGACTCAATGCCAGTTATTACAAACACTTGATGGCAGTTGTTGGGAAATAAATTAAATCATTTTAAAATTACATTTTTTATTTACTGTGGTTATTTTAGTTTGATATTAAATCTAAGTCATTTAGGTGCCATGCAAAAGCAAAAAGGGGAAGAATATGCAAAAGGGAAACATTTTTTCACACCACTGAATGACAAACTACAAACATAGGTTCTCATAGCCCAGATGTGAAGATTGTTTGTTGTGACTAATTTGTGGTTTATGTTTCCAAGTGGTTGTGATGTGTCAATAACGTTACGCAGTGTTGCTATAAGCCTTTTTCTCCCCCTTTTCCTTCAGATTTCTCCACAGCAGCCACTGAAGGCTCTGAGTCAGTTGATCTGATGCTCCAAACCAAACATGTCAACTAGACAACAAGCCGGCAGCGCTACCTTTCAGCAACCCACAACCTGTCTGCTAAAATAAAAACAGAAAATGAATGAATGAATAAACTTCATTCCTGAATACGTGGGCAGAAATATTCTCCATGTAATCATCACAAGTGCCCCTGCTCCAACGACATCCTGTCTTAATCAAGGTTGCCAGGGGCAACGCACGCAGAGTCGTTCCACCTCCCCACCCCACTTTTCCCTCCTACAACCTCCCACCTTAACCTCAAAGTGCCTCACAACGAACCGCCAACCTGTGATGACGCAACACTGCCCCTCTCTGGCATCCCAAGGGTACTGCGCCTGCTTCATGAGAGTTTAGTTCTACACACACAAACTTCTGTGAACCAAAATGAAATTGTTGGACCATGCTCGCATCACCACTGCTGCTGCTTACCATTCACCATAAAGGCTGAAGTTAACATACAGATCTGAATGACCAGAGTCTACAATGACCTTAAATAGGTACGAGTCAACAAATGAGAGGTGACGAAACAAGATCAAGACGGCTGTTGTGTAGGTAGGTGCACAAGTGTTTTATTTGTGCATAATCAGCACCATATGGATCACCAAAGTGCAGTCGGTAGTTGCTGATGAGCTTCAAATCCTCAGAGAGACAATTTTCCTCCAGTCTGTTGATCACTGAAAATAACTTCTGAGGTGTTGCTAGGCTCACTGAGAACTTTCAGAAAGACGTCAACATCAAGCAGGAGGCTGGGGAAAATGTCAGCTAACTTGTTAGGCGTCTAATTAGAAAAAACAAAAGTTAAAAAACACTGCAGGCACTCTAGAGTTAATCTCTTGACAGACAAAAAAAAAGACTAAATGGCACATGGGAAACCACAAAGAGTTCAAAATTTAAGATGTACACTGACTGAGCAAAAAAATCTGGGTTAAAAGAAAGCAGGAGCAGAACTTATCTGAGAAATATTTCAAGCCTTGAACAGCTCAGAGAATAACATCTTTATAAAGAAACCTTCTAATTTATACACAGAAAAATGGGAGTCAAATCAATCCATTCACACCAGACTGATGCAAATTCAAAAAGAAATTTGATCTCAAGAAACAGCCGAATGCATCAAGTTCCTGACTTTGCAGCAATTGCTCTTCCAGAGCAAGCACGTAGCAACAGTAGACAGTTGATTGCATGGAGTTAACTTTGAAGCAATCCGTCATACTGAGAATAAATGGAGCGACAATGGAAAGGACAACTCCACTTTAACAGGAAGAAACTTCCAGCCGAGCCTGGGTAATGTGAGCAGCCATCTCAATCAATCAAGCAAACTTTACAGAGCACAAAGTGATTTACCGAGGGTAAGAGCACAAAGTTCCTCAAGAAATGATCAAAATGATCAACTTAAGTAACCCGACGAAACAAGTATTCTTAAACAATGAGGAATTAAAAGTAAGAGTAATTAATTAGAAACTGTGGAAATACTTTTGTCGATTAGAGCAGTAAGAATACTGAAGATACATGTATATAAGGAGAGGCATAATATATAATGTTAAAGAGAAAGGTAAAAAAAAAGCATCAATTTAAGCTAAGAGACACGGGAGAAGTTGCAGAGATCCACAGCCAGGGTGGGAAAATTTGTTGACAGGAAAACTATAAAGTCAGCCACTCCATAAATGTGGCTGAAAGAGAGGCAAGAAGAAAGCTTGTTTAGCAAGACCTACTCAAAGTCCTATTTGCCACAAGTTATGTTGGGGACGCAGCAACCATGTTGCCAAAGTTGACCACGTCTGATGAGACAGAAGCTAAACTTTCTGACCTATTTTACAAAATGCAATGTTTGGAAGATAAACCTCGTCCTTCAGGATTAATCCATGTATAACTACTAAGTTTAAATAGTTGGATCTTGGAGGTCAGTGTCAGCTCTCTGGATGTCCACATGTTCTTGAACTGGATGAAGGGGACTCTTACTTTGTCAATTCTTGCCTCGGCATCTGCATTGGTTCAACCTTGCCAGTCAATGATGTAAGAATACATCATTAGGTGAAAGACTGTACTTCTTCCAGAGGACTTCCATTTAGGGTGATTGGATTGATGCTATTCAGAGTTGATTTTAAGGATTTTAGTTTTCTCCTCATGGATGATAAGTCCTACCAATGCACAATACACCTGTCTCCTCTTGCATTTGCTGCTGGTTGTGGGAGAGAAGTGTGACCATCTACTGAATTCTATTACTGTGAAGTCTTCATGACCCAGTCAATGACGATGAGGAAGACGAATGGGGTCAACAAGCCTCCTTGTCAAACTCCATTTTTGGAAGCTATTGGTATGTTGCCCTTTGTGGTTCAATCTTATAGGTTATGCCCTCATAGCTGGGATATCGTAGTATTGAAGAAGCTTCCATAGGACCTCTCGATCCACACAGTGAACACTTTCGGGCAGTTTACGAAGTTGATATACAACATTAAATTTCTCTTTAAGGACTGTTTGACAATAATGTGTAGTGTTACAATCTTATCTGTGCATGATTACTTCTGTCATAAGTTGAATTGCTTGTCGTAGTTGTATATCAACATCATCATCCGCTCAAGGTGGATGTGATGGATGACTCTACAGATGACTACACGTCTATAGTGTTTCCAGTCTTCCAGTCAGTCTGTAGCTCTTCTTTTCCCTAGAGTTTCTTGAAGAGTGGGTACAGCATCCCCTCTGATATTTCTGTAGGTATGTCGTCAGGTCCAGCAGCTTTCCTAATCTCTTCTCTAGTCAACTTGTCACAGTTGATGGTGAGAGCTTTGTTGGCTGGGTTGATGGCTGATGGATTTGGTGACATGGGTCCATTCAGGAGCTACTTAAGGTGTTCAGACCATCAGTTCAATTGCTGTGCTAGTCCCTCCTTTTCCTTGCTGGGTCATTTTGGCTTGCTGTACTTTCCAGACTATTTCTTACGTGTGTCATAGAGCTGTTTCATACAACCGTTGTATGCCACCTGTTCTTCTCCCCCTGCCCGTGCATCTATGCAGTCTTTGTCTTTCCTAATGCTTGTCTTCACTGCTCTGTGGTTGTTCTTTTAAACCATCTTCTTTCATTCTCAGTCATTGTTCACTCAGCTGTGAACAATGATGTTTCTTAATTCCGACCACTTTTCTACAGGCTGTTATCCGTGTCTCTTTACTGGTCTGCCAGTTTGTCTGTATACTCCTTTTCTCCTTTTCCAATTTCTTGTGTTGCTCTTTTAGCGCCTCAGTGTTGTCCTTTAACTGAAGTCCAAGCTCCTCCCTGATGCTGGTGACCTTTAGGTCGTGTGTCATAATAGTTCACTCTACCATGGGTTGTTCTTATCCAATTCTTCTTTAACTACTACTAGGTGGTGGTCAGATGCCACATCCGCTCCTCTTCTAAGTCTTATGTCCTGGAGAGGTCTTCTAAACTTCTTGATAATGCAGAAGTGGTCCATCGTGACATTATCCAGTCATACACAAGTGTTTTGTTTTGTTTTTTTTTCTAAACACATAGCAATCCTGTGATAAAAAATGTCAGTGTCGGGAGAAGAAAACAGATCAAGGAATACCAGCAGGACTAAGCTGAAATCGAGAGCTACAGGGGAGCGGTTTAGATCACAGCTCCTTGAATGTGACAACCATGTATCATTTCCCCTCAGTCTCTCAATTATGCACCACTTTGTTCTGCTCTTTCACGTAAAATGCCAGCAAAACACAAAGTTTTGTGGTCGGAACATGACAAAATGTGAGAAAGGTCGAGCATGAATAATGAAAATGAGATTCATCCCGAGACTTTATGAATAAATACAGCTAAAGCTTTAAATTATTAAAGAAAACCTTGTTGGCTGGGGACCTGGAACTGCTTATTCCTTGTGACAGCCGCCTTAAAGAGCCACAGACTTCTCCGAGTGATTAGATGTACAGAATTCTCACCTTCGACAACTATGAACCTCTGAAGGAAAAGGCCTTCAAAGGCCACGAACAGCGCCCCTGGGTCATGTCATCACTGCCTGACTCAATTTCAGAAAGTGCAAGCAGGCTGCCATGCTGACAACACATTTGAGAACAGCTATTGTTGTGGCTAATCTCGAGTGTCAGCCGTGTTCAACAGGCGAGTATGAAGCCCAGGTGGTGTTCCTCTTGCATGCCCGCTACAGAAAGATACCCTATAGGACGTGCTGCTGTAGGGTATCAAGAACGTAAATATTAAATATTCTTTGAATAGTTTCTAGCAGCTATTTCATCTACACCGGAGCTTTGGCAGACAGCGACGGTATCGACGGGGAGCGACTCAACAGGTTCTACATTCAAAGAGCGAATGGAATCTCAATTTTAAACGTGACATGACTGTACTGCGTTTCTTAAAAACTAGAATAGATTTGTTATGTGCCAGTGACTATTAATGAATTATGGCAGTGATTTAAGTGCAAACAATCCTGTCCAAGATTTCCACACCTTTTTCATGTGAAATCTTTTCAAGGCTCAATTTTCTAACTCATTCTAACTCATTTATGTTCAGTTTGAAATGTATAAAATACAAACTTTTATTATGAATTTGATTCAGATGTTTCTGCATCAGACAAGACACGAGGAATAGGTGAAAGAAAAGGACACACAAAACAAGGAAAGAGTAAGTAGTAAAGTGAGATGGGTAAAAAGTAAAGGGATTAGGGATGAAGGTCACAAGGAAGAGAGAGAGCAGAAGGAAGGAAAGGACACAGGTAAGGAAAATATAGTCAAAATAAAACAAGTAAAGAAGGCGAGACAAAGTAAGAAGTGGAGAACAATAGGAAGAGATGAAAGGAAGGAGAAGTAAAAGGAAAGGAGAAACAAGTAAGAGGAAGACAAGAAGGAAGTCAACAGGGCAGCGTTAGAGGAATTAATGTTCACGATTAGAGCTTCAGGTTAGCACAGCTAACTAGGTAGTTAGAGGTGAAAGGACATTTAAGAAGCTATTTGAAAAGGAAACCACTGAGAGAGTTACCCATTTTCTGCAGATAACAGGAAAGCTAAACAGAGCTCAGCAAAGCGTTCTGCTTTGTTTCTTTAAGCATCGAACATCCATCGAACATGCCGGATCTGAAAGCATCAGAGGCCTTTTTGAAATGAGGAATGTGCCGTAAAGGCATACCTTCTGCAAATATACACAGCGACTGGCCTGTTAGTAATGCTAACCATGCTAACTGGGCTAATGACTAATGCAATATATCACAGGCGGATCCAAAATTACTATTTTAGCATTAGTATTTTTAAGTCAGGGGGTCAAAGTTTTGCAAAAATCAGACAACACTCTGATTGGTCCATCTCTAAGTTCTGTATTTTAACATTTCGGTTAGTGTGTGTGTGTGTGTATATTATATATATATATATATATATATATATATATATATATATATATATATATATATATATATATATATATATAGCAGCTACACATTCCAGGGTTTCCTCCAGTGTATTATAAGCCTGGCGGTCCACCAGGCTTTACCTGCCACCCCACAGGCCAAGTGTCATTTATTTATTTTAAATATGTTTTTTTTTTTTTAATACACTAGTAACAGTGATAGTAAAGACAAATTAAGCCAGACTGATGGCACCAAGAACACCGGGATGATTTTCTGGGGGAAACTCTGTATACATGTATATAAATATACACACATTTGTTTTTACCAGTGCTATTTTTTCTTTCCTCAAATTATGACCTAGCTTTACTCTCTCTCTGCTGCACACTGACAAAGCCTACACTCCTGTTGTCCCTCCTCTCAGATTGCTGTGAAGCACCAGGCGTCCACAGGCAGCCCAGATAAACACTCCACAGCTCCACAGAGTGGAGCCCAGCCAGCCCATCTCTGCAGCTACTGCTGCTCCTCCGCAGCGGGGCATCAAATTAGGAGGCTGTTCTAATCTCCACCATATCATGACATGTTCACCAAGGCAAAGAACAGGAGGATCACAGCTCTTTAATGTAATTAGTCTGGGATTTCTGTTTAATTACAAACATCATTAAATTCAGATCTATTCTTTATCAGGAGTGGGGGAAGAGGGGAAAAAAAACAGAATCAAGGGGTTTGGGGAACTCTTGGCTGACTAATTTCACCGCAATTGATTTTGTTTTCATGATCCGATTTGCTCGACACAGACGATGATGACATGAAAGATTTCAATCTCATCTTTTGGTGTCGGGGCGGGCGAAACAAAGAACGTATTTTTCGTGACAAATGCCGGTGGTTTAATGGAACTGGCAGGTGGTTTGGTCGCAAAACTGAAAAACGCATGAGCTGCGATTCTTCCGACTTCCGAGCATGTGAAGGTGGACGGAGTCGGTGTGTGAGGAAGTAAGCAGAGTTGTGTTAGAAGCCTAGAGAGTGGGGCTCTGGCTTTCCACACGCGGCCGTCTCTGAATGCAGCATGTGTTTCAACTTAACATTCCACTTTGCCCTTCACTCCTTCTCAGTCCGCCACTTTTCCGATCTGCGCCGGAGGCACCCGCCACCTACGATCACACGCGCAAAAAGTCCAGCAGCAGGTCAGCGAAGGCGAGAGGAGCAGAGAGGAGGAATGGAGGACCATTAGTAAGCGGTGGAAAGTGGTTTGAGACGAGCGGCGGCGCAAGGAGGAGGAGGAGAGGTGAAGAGGTTTACCTCAGTGCTGGGTGAAAAAGTCCTGCGCTCTTTTGGTTTCAGAAACAGGGGGGTGATCTTCTACATGATCCCACCCAGTAAGACAGGAGATGAAGTGGATCAGAGCAGGATGAGAGGAGGAAATGCAGCGGAGCGGCGACGTGGACCACCTGAGGTTCTGAAGCTGAGAAAGACCTGAAATCCTCTCACACTGCACAGCTGAGCATAGAAGATGGAGGCAGGATTGTGGTTTCTGCCCCCCCCAGGTCAGGCAGAGGGGGTCTGCACGGTGTGACCAGTCACATCACTCAGAGCTGGTCCAGATGGAACGCTGCTGGGACGGACTGCCGGGAGCGCCTCTCTCTCCCACCACACCGTGCAAGCCTGCTAACGCTAACCGGGTCGACGTTCAGAGCCCAGATCAGAACCACATAGGAACAATCCTCAGCATCACAGCTAAACAAAGAGCCGTTTATATTGTCTTATGATCTGTGAGGCTAAAACTCGTCAAGTCTGAGTTTTTCATATTTACCTTAGACTGTATTGATATTTATTTTTAACAGAGAAAATATCTTAAACATCAAACCTACTATGAAAAGCATAAAGCTTCTGGAATGACCTGATACCAGCTCTGAACTCAACTCTAGGGAAAAAAGGAAATGAAGTACAGGTAGAAGGAAGGAAGTAAAAAGGAAGGAAAGAATGAGGGAAGGCAAGAAAGGTAGGAAAGAAGTAATAAGAAAAAAACAGAGGAAAGTACAAAAATAAGGAAAGAATGAACAAACAAAAGATGGAAGAAATGAAGGAACAAAAGGAAGGAAATGAAGTCCAGGTAGAAGGAAGGAAGTTAAAAGGAAGAAACAAAGGCAAGAAGAAACAAAGGAAGCAGGGAAGGAAGGAAGGAAGCATGGTATGAAAAAATTAAGGAAGAATGGTATGAAGTAAGTAAGAAAAAGGGATGTAAGAAAAGAAGAAAGGAAGAAAAAAGAAAGAAAGGAAGGAAATGAAATACAGGTAGAAGAAAGGAAGATGTCTGGATATTTTGGGACAGAGGTTTTGCTTTACTGTGCGACGCCGACACTACGCTTCTTAAGTTTATTCACACAGTAAATATTAGCGACAAATAATAATAAAAAAAACAAGGAGCCTTTGATTTACTAAACATCACAACAGCTACAGCGCTGATGAAAGACTGTTTTCTCTCCATCAGCGCTTCCCTGAGTCCAGCACTGATTGTAGCAAAGCCACATAAACACACGCTGGCGGCTAGCAGGACAGCAGATGAAGGGTCTCATTCACTGCAGCTGCCAGGAAGCAAACATCAACCAGTCCAGCACACACACTCTGCTCTGAAGGAGCAGCAGCTCCTCCACACTGGACACATTTTCAGGACAGCCTCCAATGTCTCACTTAGACCTAAAACTTTTGAGAAATGAGAAAAATAACTTTTAGGATTTTGATATATGTAAAGCTGATTTAGAGAAAGCCTCCCCAGTGGTTATACTTAAGTCGCAAGTTTGACTTTTCGACGGCTGCAAGCAACAAGCCTCGGTCGTATCTGGGCCAAACAGCTTTCCGCCTACAAGTGAGCGGATGCTGACCCCTACTCTACCTCATGACCAATTAAAACATGAAAATGAAAACACTGCACCTCTGGTTCAGGAGAAAAAATATTACCGATATGCCAACTATACAAGGGTTTCTGCAGGTTTCACCAACACAAACTTAAAACTTTTTAAGACCACTTTGAAAGGAATTTAAGACCTGCACGGCAACAGAAATGCACAAAAGAAAATCGCAAATAAATAAAGAAATTGTAAGGAATGGCAACGGAAGTGAGCCAATGACTAAGATGAGCATCGTCCAGACAGCCGGCGATAAATTTGCACTCAACCATGATGGATGTAAAAAGTCTAGGTGGCTTTACACTAGCTAGTTAGAAAATGTGTTGACAGCTAGCATGACTCAAAGTTTTACGCAGCAGTAAAGTCCAGTGAGAAACAAGAAAACTACACAAAATATATGAAGTTAACTAGTCCTACCGCAACAATTAAGACCTGTGAATAACAAACGGCCAACTTATTTTATGTGAACTTAAGACATTTTAAGGCCTTACTTTAAGATACATTAAGACCTTTTAACAATGCATGGACACCCTCCATGTAGAGAGGATGAAGTGGGGGGAAAAAAGCAGGGCCACCAAGAATGACTAACAGAACGAAAACATAATCAAAGAAACAATCCTAACCACATTAATAATTATTAGGCCTATAAATGTTAACATATGAATGCATGCGATTGATCTAAAAAGCTTAATGTGGTAATATTACATAATTCATATTAATGGCGTTACCTAAATTGACCTAAAAGCCTCTCTCTTGCAGATGGTTACTTAGTTGAAAGCAGCGTTTTACACGGTCTTGTACTGCGTACTGCGGTCAGAAATGGAGAGTCACGTGGGGTGCTGTGGTGGCGCAGGGGTTAAGCACAACCCACATATGGAGGCCTTAGTCCTCAACGTGGCCGTTGCAGGTTCGATTCCCGACCTGGCGACCTTTGCCGCATGTCTTCCTCATCTCTCATTTCCCACTTTCCTGTCAATTAACTATCAAATAAAGGCTAGTAGAGCCGATAAAACCTTTAAAAAATAAAGAAATGGAGAGTTGCAAGCGCGAGTGAAAAAATGAGCGAGGAGAGTCGGACTGGTGCGCTCAGCGGGAAATTTCACTTTAAAAAAAAAGATAGACATTTAGATAACACCAAGCTAAAATGTAACCTATTCGCTGCAACAATGAATTATCCTCCCACTGAAGAGCAACCAGTTAATAGTTAGCATTTCAAAATTACGTTTGAAACAAAATGACTTCTTTTAAACCGTCCTGAACATGAAGAACTGACCTGACCAGCTTGAGACGACTGAACATTTTTCCCAAACGTTTATTGAAAACATGCATTTTTATGATGAATCACAGCGCTAGAGCATGATTACATTTTTCAATCAATTTGCAGCACTAATAATAACAGTGCTGTAATACAAACTAAATGCTGTTCCCCGTTTAGTCTTTTCTGTATTCAACTGAATAACTGGAAAAAAAAGAAAAGATTTTCCCAAGGATTGTCTTTCGGCTGATGTTGAAAGAAACTCACTTGGATCTTAATGGGCCACGTGAAGTTGCTGACGTAGACGAAGAATGTTATGTTCGGACTGTTGCGGAAATCAAAGTTCTCGTTGGAAAAACTGTCTTTGAATTCCTTGATGTTACACCGTGAGATGATGGGAATCTCCTCTCCGGTCTGGGTGCCTGCTGGAAAACAGAATAAAAAAATTTAAAAAAAGTGTCATAATGGATGAAGGGAAGAAGGAAGGAAAGGAAGCCATGTTGAGTCGACAATTTAAAGAAAGAAAAAAAGGAGTGAAAGTTGGTGTAGTAGGAAAGAAAAGAACCAAACAGAACACTATAGGAATTCTAAAAATATTAATAAAAAGCAGAACAGTTTACCTCAACATAGTAAGAAAATATTGCAGAAACTACAAAAATGCCCTTTAAGTAGCAACCTCTTTTTGTCTACTTTTTAAGCCAAAGTTATTCATAATTTAAAGTCAAAAAACCCAACAGGACAATATTTTAAACTTCATTTTTCTTCCTTGGAAGTAAATGGAAGAAATATTCGCTTTCAGCTGGACGTGTAAAGCAGCTGCTTGTTGCTAGGTGTGTTTCCTGTGGCACAGAAACGTACCTGTGAAGCTGGTCGCCCAGGTAATGTTCAGGTTGAAGTTCTTGGAGGCGTTTATGAACACATCCAGATCGCGGTTTGGCTGTGGGGAGAGCAGAAACACAGCAATTATACCAGCAGCAACATCACTGCTTTTAATTTGTCTCCAAAAAAAACAAGAACAACAAACAACAAAAATACTTGTAAGAGAAGCAAAAGCCAGTGAGGAAAGGCTAGATTTGATTTCATTAGGTACTGAGGAACCCAAAGTCGCAGGTCAGAAAGCGGAGTAGAGATTTTATTCACGCTGCAGCATCACAAACACACTTGTGAATAAGAGCAAACGGCACAGGTAACAGAAGATAAATTCATTTAATAACTCCAAACTCTGTGTATTATATTGTTTTTGAAGACGACATGACTGGAGATGTGCAGAGAGAGACTGAGTTGTGCTGGTTGACAGCTCAGTTTGAGAAGAAAAAAACTTTAAAATGCAGTCAGTGAATGCACCACACCAAGCACTACTATGTCACTCTTCGGTTTGGATGTTGTTACTGAGGAAAGAAGACTGAAAGCTAGCACTTTTCAGCAGCAGCTACAAAATGATCCAACCTTTAAAACTTTTAAACATGCTGTCACTTTATTACCACAAACTTCAATTGTTTTTGTTGTTGTTTTTTTTAAGTATGTGGAAGATTTTTAAACCTTTGCGATTGATTGGATTGATTTCTGATCCAAGTTTTCGAATAATTTTTTTTTTAAATGAGGGTCATCAGTGCACCCCTACAACTAGGTACCGGCAGCCAATTTTTTTTCTTTAGATTTTTGGTACTCTAAATGCATTTTTCTACTAAGTGTATTACCA
>NW_015112732.1:123542-125428 GCF_001443285.1 Poecilia latipinna
TGGCAATCAGCAGCAGCGTTCGGAATAAGAAGAAACTGCCTTAAAACTGATTGCTTTACGTCAGAAAATCTATATCCATTAAAATACTCTTTCCCAATTCCCAAATTCCCATCAGAGAGAAAAAAAAAACAGTGTCAGATGTCCATACCAACATATGGTCACGTTCCAGTGTTACAGGCTGTTGAACTCCATGGGAATTATGAGTTAATCTAATGTCACGGCAAAAGGAAGCGGTTACAAACATCCCAATTTAAAGAAATAGACTGACATTTAACTGTCTTTTAGCTATTATTCATTACATTTTGGTTTTATTTCACATTATTCAAATAAATATTTGATTTTCATATAGATCAATATGCCCAAACATTCCTGTATGTCTTTCTTAAATGGTGCATAAGTTTTTTTTTCCCAACAATTTCAGGTTTATATAATAAATATATTATAATGTCTCAGAATTTTTTTCAAATTCTGAGACATTTCTTACAGTGACATCATTTGACACTTTCTTTGATAATTACTCTCATCATAAAAGCAACTTCATAGGCTTGATAATGTCCTTGGAGAAGGAAAAATGAAACAATGGGCAAGTATTAAATCTTTGCAATGACTCTTACTTTGATCAAAAGCTGTAATTATATCTCTGCTCCTTTATTGTCCCATTTATCGGCTACAGAAAGACTGCAACCAATCTGGGAAATCAGAGAAAACCTAAAAACTGACAGTTTTATTTTCTAATTTATCAAATAAGAAGGTAAAGTGGTTGAGTGCAACATATATATTTCAGCTGCCATGGAAACTCATCTAATTAAATTTGAAAACAACTGATAGCAGTTTCTCTGCTGTATTTGTTGGCTGTCAGCTTCTCCACAAACATCTCAGGCAAAAAAAAAATAAAAAATCTCATGAATGTGAGGTTTTTCTATTGATTTTCTTTGAAAAATTGATGCGTCCGCTCCCATTTTTCTTTGGAATAATGATCCAGGTCCTCTTTCGCTTCACAGTGGAGATTCTGACACATCAAAGCAGCAAAATGGCAGCTGTATTTCATTTAGCTGAGCCTGGTCCAAGAGTGTCAATGCTATAGGTGCTTCCTGGGAAGAAAATAACTATTTGCAATGCATTGAGTGAACCAATAAATAATCTACAGAAAGATAAGACAGGATGTTGATTCTGTGAGAAAAGCTGTTCCAGATTAATAACAGCTAACTTCTTTATAGTTATAATTTACCTTATTTAACCTAATTAAGGTAAATTTGCTATTTTAGTTATTTCTGGGTTGAATTAAATGGAGTCTACATCTAGCTGCTAACGAAACGAATATTTTGATATTTTGTTGGTGTCTAACATTAGGCTACATGGCCGGTTTAATTTAGCATGCTAATAGGTACCGGCAGCCAATTTTTTTTCTTTAGATTTTTGGTACTCTAAATGCATTTTTCTACTAAGTGTATTACCAGAAAAGAGCAGAAAAAAATTTCATCCCATTATCTCTAACGGTTTTTGAGATTTTGGGGGTTAGGTGTACCTTCCCACAAACGCACCTTGGAGTAGAAAAAGATGTGGTTTTTGAAAGTCGATTACTCAAAAAATAAATCAATTTAACACTTATTTGTAATTACATTCTTTAAATAGATATAAATTATATTGTAAAACATGAAAATGTGCAGTATAATTAGCTTACTTTAAAAATGAAGGTTCTTAAAAAAATTGAATTTTTAAAATAACAGAAATTTCAATATTTACCCTGACAGCAGAGATGGCATGTTTGGGATATGATATTAAAAAATATATATTGAAACTAAGGCCCAAAAGCCATTTTTCCCAGGCTGCTATGTGATTTTAACAAGCCCAATTTTTTGTAGGGGTCTGGGACAGTCAAACAAAAA
>NW_015112732.1:129836-166500 GCF_001443285.1 Poecilia latipinna
GCAGAAACCGCCTTCCCACACCGGATTAAATAGCTACAATCACATATCAAAATAGCGCTAACTATTATCTTTACATTACTTTAAAGATATCTGATGTAAGGTGTGTCTAACTTACCCAAGTATGGAATTAGTACGTCCGGAATAGAGCAGTGATCCGAACAGTCAGCAGCGTCCACAGAAGGCGGCTCCATTTTTTCATGCCAGAGGGGCGACGTGCCTTTCGTTGATGATATGCTCGGCGCGTCACGCACATTGATTCTACAAGTGTGATTCCTGTATTATATTAAAGCTAACAAATTAATCTTTATTTTGATACCCGGTTCGTCTGGTTTATTTTTTATAATTCGTTCGCTATTTGACGAAGTTTTGATACTTTTATGATTTACAAAAAAACTAAAAAAATAATCCTTGACAAACCGGGTATGTAGAGAAAGCCTATAGTTTAAGGTTTAATATGATATCACTGTTGACTCATTTGGTCATATGTTCGTGACGCGCCAACTGATTTTCTTGAACTATGTGTCAGGAGGGGCGTTCGAATTAGCATAAATAATGCGGCTTTTCGAAAAAATTATGAAAATTACTGGGAAATTTAAAGTGTTTAATTTGCTTCAACATACATAAAACTGGTATCATTGGAAAGGAAAATCAATGAACTTTAACACAGTAGTGTTGCCTTTGGAAAAAAAATATTCTAAAAAGGACTTTTGATGGTGGGAAGTTAGGGCATTTTCTATGATCAGCGCGCGTTCTCTCCCATTCCTGAGTGGAAAGAGCGTCGCTGCCGGTACCTAATGCTAACTAGCTGTTTTTGTTTATTAAAGCTTATTATCTTGATTATTCAGCTTTACATCTTCTACTGTTTATTTTTTTTAAATATATATACATGATTGTTTACTCATTTAGGAATTTTAGAACTACTTAAGTTGGTTAGCTTAATCTTTCATGCTAATTAGCATGTTCTAAAAGGCAGCACTTTGAGAATACCACAGATACCTTAATTTTTTATATTTAATCAAATGCATTCTGCTATGGAGAACAATTAAAACTCAAGAAAATTTTAAATATTTTGATGTAATCAATTACTTTATGTTTGTTAGTTTAGATTAGCTACATTAGCCGAGTTGATAATTCTAACTAGCTTACTTGTTTCTTGCAGATGTTGTTGAATATATAATTTTTTTTTGATATGATAATTTCATCCACAACAAATATATTGTCTATATTGAGCTAAATGGTGACAGACATGATGATATAATAAATTATTTGCTGATATTTGTGACTTAACTTGAATTTTTCAGCTGCCAGTCTTGGTGTAGCATGCTAGTTAGCCTTAAGTAGCATGCAAAATAAATAACATGCTAGTTAGCATTTTGTATTTTAAGCTCAAAGCTACAGGATTTAACATTTATAAAAATGTATGCTCACACCTTTCCCCTTCCTCTCTGCTTTTCCAGAGCTGGTTCCCTACATTAATAAGAGAATAAAGTTGTACAAATAAAGTCCAAATAATACAACAATAAAATAATAATATGAGAATAAAGTTGAAATAATGAGAATAAAATCATGTAAGAATAAAATAAAAATACAAAAATAGTAATTTCAGAATAATGTCATAGTAATATAAGAATAAAATTGTACAACAATAAATTCAAAATAATTCAAGAAAAAAATTGAAAAATAAGAATAAATTCAAAATAATTCAAGAATAAAGTTAAAAAAGACAATAAAGTTGTGAAGATATAAGAATTAAGTCATTATGAGAATAAAGTCAGAAATACAAAAACAAAGTGATAATATTACAAGATTAAAGTCAAAATAATACGAGAATAAAATTGCATAATATGATAGTGAATATTGAGAATAATGTAATAAAAAGTCATTACATTAATAAAGTCATGTGAAAATAAAGTCATAATATTACTAGAATAAAATCAGAATAAAGTTGAAATATTATGAGAAATTCTCATATGTCCCAACAATCTTCAGATTAAGTAAAAGTGATGGGATTATATCAGATTTATTCCAGACATACGCTCAGAGCTCTGTAACTCTTTGTGCTCACACTAAATGAGAAAACGACCGGCTGATATCAATCCTGTGATGAGAAATCTCAGTGAAATGTGTTTTTGTGACACTTTAAGAATCAAATCAGCATCAGTGACTTCAGAGCGGGGGCAGTCGCTGCTTTCCAAACCATTATGGTCAATAACCTGCGGATATATTTAGCCTGTGTGTATATAATCACTCCCTTTCTTCCCCCTTTGCTCTCGCTCGCCCCATGATCTTGTTTGTGCCTCGGTACTGGGATAATTTCTGCACTTGGATATAACTTTGGCTCTCAGGCGAACGCGCCTCGTTTGCATAATCTGGTTTCCAGGGCTACAGTTGTGGAGCGGTGGCAATAAGAGACGGTACACAGAATAAACACCCATAGATATGTGTCGCAAATGAAGTGTCCTGTGATTTCACAGCCATTTAAAGGCAATGAACTCTCCTTTACCAGATCGCTTTAGATTAGATACGGTGTATGATCAGCCCCTGAGACGAATTCAGAAATATTACGCCGCAGCTTTGAGAAGCGATCTGAGGATCTCTGAACAGAAACAGAACTGAAGTTATTATCTTTGGACCTAAAGAGGAACGATCGAGAGTCGACACACAGCTTCAGTTATTACAGCTGGAAACGAGAGGCTGAACTCTGACCTCAACCTTCAGAGACACATAAAGACGGTTACAAAGTCAGGCTTCTGTCACCTGAAGAACATTTCCAGGATTAGTAGGATCTGGAGAAATGCATCCAGCCGTTTATTTTAAAAACATAAACTCTTACCAAGTAGTTTTGGTTTAGTTTCTCGTGGAAATATCTTAGTACACTTTGAATAAGTCAAAATTATCTTACAAATAACTTTTCAGCAATAAATAAGAGCTTGTTTAAGTCAATTACTCCTTAATATTGCTATTTTTCCCCATTTTTTTTAGTGAAATAAGCTCCTATATCTTGCTGAAAAGTTACTTGTAAGTTAGTTTTCTCTTATTTCAAGTGTGCTAAGATATTTACACTAGAAATGAGACCTGAAGTACTTGGTAAGATTTAGTTTTTTTGCAATGCTGCAGCAGTGTCTTTATAGGTCTGCCTAAAAACATCAATCACATCTAGAACGCTGCTGCTGTCGTTCTGACTAAAACCAGGAAGATTTAGCACATCATCCCAGTTCTAGAGTCCCTGCACTGAGAGACTAGACTTTAAAATACAGCTGTTAGTATTTTACAGTCATAGTAGCATCCAGCTTCTATGCACCACAAATCTGGAACAAACTTTCTGAAAACTGCAAAAGAGCTGAAACACAGTTCCTTTAAAACTAGACTAAAAACCCACCTGTTTAGATTTACAACGACGTCTGTAGGAAAATTTTTGATTTCCTTGTTTTTATGATGTAAAGCACTTCGAACTGCCTTGTTCCTGAAATGTGCAACACAAATAAAATTTTATTTGATCTTGTTTGGTTTCATTTTTAAATAAGATGAGAACCGACTGCAGCAAAGCGCTTTGACTGTAGGAACCAACAGACTACAGTGGAACTGGAGGAAGCCTCCGAGTCAAAGTGTTAAAGCAGAAATCAGTAAGTTAAGACGGAGCACATAGCTGCCGGTTGACATCTGTACCCTGCTGGCTGGTGACCTTTGACCCAGGATTGATCCACTGCGGGCCGGGTAACTCCCAGCCCCTCAACCTTTCTCTGCTGCTCCCGCAGAGCCGAGACGATCCAGCAGGACAACGCGGGACTTTATCCAATCTTTGGAAAGACACTTTAACCCTGCACTGATAGTGGGTTTGGGTTTTCTCTGTCGAGATTCTTCTACTGATCTTTGATTTTTACTGGAGGAAGAAAGAAAGAAACTAGCAGAACATAACAATGGCGCATTTTTATAATGATAAAAAGAAAAATATGAGAATAAATTCATAATGTACAAGAATAAAGTCAGAATTTAATGAGAAAAAAGCCATATTATGACAATAGTCACATCAGATTAGTCATAAAATTGTCCTTCCACTTTATTCTCTTAATTCTTAAATTCCTCCGTCGTAAAACACGACATAAAAAGAAACCTTCACATCTGCTGTTAAATCCCTGTTTCTATAATTCTATTGTATTCTCATTAATTAGCTTTAGAGTCTTTTTTTTGTCTTTAAAACACAAACTGCTGCATATTTTTTATTTATTTGGTAGCTCAACACTAATGATCAGATAACTGTAAAAGGGGAAAGAAAATTATTGAGGTCTGGACTTTGACTATGCCATTAAAACACAAGACAGTGCTCCACAATAGTGGATTAAATAAAATGATAAAATGCTAATAAAAAGCTTAATGGCTCATTAATGTACAGATAAATTAGATTTTTTTACTTATCGAAGCAAAATCCTGCAGCTAAAATTCATCTTCAGGTTTTGTTTTGCATCTTTTAAAAGACCAAACATTTGCGCTGAAGATTATTAAATAAATAAAAAACGGGTGAATAATCCCTTCTGAAGTGGCCTTTCATACAAAGAATCCAATTATTCAAATCTTACAATCAATTGTTGCTTCACACTGCAGAAATAAACAACAATAACTGGAAAGTTGAAAAGCAGAATGACACACGGAGGAACAAACACCGTTTTGTGTCGTTATTTATTCATATTCCACTTCTGCGGCTCCAAGCGCCCTACAAGCTATTCGCCATCCCACAACAGCTGTGTAAGATAAGAGGAACACAAATATTTCTTGTGTTATATCACACATCCTTTCTCACCTTCACAGCAAACAAAAGAAAAAAAAAACGTCTCTCCCTCTATAGTGCTTTATACATTATAGAACATCCCAACCTTGTGGGTGAGACGCATTTTTTTCTCCGCTGTGCCAAGACTTACAGGGCATCAATACAATCAATTTCATAACAGTCCATTTAATCCTTTATGGCGGCCAAAAGATGGCTTGACAGCTCGGAGGAGGCTGGACAATATATATGCGACATCATATTCTCCTTTTAAGTATCTCTAAAGCGTATTAATTAATACACGATGTGTCAGTTGTTTAATGCATAGCAAAATGGAGGCATTGAAAGAGTAAGTGTTGGTTTTATTATGGGCTGTCTGCTGCAGGGAACATTGTCTCCCAACTCAGCAGCTCAAGTTGATCCCTTTCAGAAATATGAATGTATAAATCCGACAGATGCAAAACTGTGCAGAACTTCTAACTTTTCCACTTTTTCCTCATGTTTTAACTGCAAACTTTAAGTGTGGAGTGGAAGGAAAATATGGTTTCCAGAACTGAATTTGTGGATTTTACCCTGTAAATCTGTAGAATTATTGAAAAAGCTGTTAAATAATTTCTTAATTGTGACATATTATTGAGTACTTAATTAGTTCTCAGCTAAAGAAGATTAAATTTTTTGTGTCAGGTGGTAACGTTTCACCGGAGCGGACAGAAATTACATGTGAGGTACCCCAGGGTTCAGTACTGGGACCCCTTATATTTAATTTCTACAAGTTCAGAGCCACCTGGTGACATCGTAATGTAGAACTGTGTGTCATCTGCAAAGTTACGATAACTAATCTTATTTATAGATATCAAGTGAAGTCACATTTATGGGAACTTTGTAGCTGGCAGCCATCTTAGTAGGCAGTTGCTATGGAGTTGCTATGATAACAACTTAGAAATAGCTCTCGCCTCATTCCTGTATAATTTATAAACAACTAATGGGGTTAGCTTAGATTATAAACTCCCATTAGCTGTATCTTAAAAGCCTGAAGTGATCCGCGCCATCTTGATAGGCAAAAGCAAAGCAAAGCAGACCAATAAAAAGAAAGTATATTGACACGCTTGACCAATGTGCAAGAACAAAATGGCTGCTGCTGGGATCGACCCGTATGAGACGGATTATGGAAACATGTTAGACATGTTGTGGACAAGCTGCCTCTGATCTCACTAGTTAGTGAACACGAAGAGTTAGGAGGAGCTTTGCAGCCTGAAATCCATGGACACATATAATCAATGATTAAACAGATTTATAAAGGACGTACGAACTCTTCATGTGAATAACAAGGTTCTGGGGACTGGCAGAGTGAGTACAGGTAGCAACAAACACGTAGGCCACATGTCTGTCTTAGCTAGCAGATAAAAGCTACATTGGCAAAGCTGATTTCACTAGTTCGGCAGTAAGTACTACAGTAAATTTCATTTACTGTAGTACTTACACAGAGGTGAGTAGAGTATGCAGTAATGTACTTATATTGCTTTTGAGTTAGATATGAATGAGGCGAGCATTGGAAAGTAGAAATCAGGCTGATATCTGGGTGTAGTGGTGAACTCTGGCCTGAACCATCAGAGTCACATAAAGAGGGTTACAAAGTCAGTCTTTTGTCAAGGGGCATCTTTTTCTTTAATTTGGGGCAATTTTGTATTTGAATCAAAAATTAATGACAAATTGGGTTGTTGAATAGCTAAATTAGGGACCAGAAATAGACCATTGTTTCTAGTAAACCCAACACAGAAAAGATTTTTCCTCCAGGTCATAAAGTTCTGCCTTTGCATTTGACAATCTAAAGAAAGCCAATCTGGCTGGATCTGATACCAACATATATCAAAGCAGATGGTTAATCAAACACAAGACTATCCAAAGAGAACTCCAACTCGCCAAACAGACACTTCTGTTTGCAAAAACCGAGGGAACAAAGAAGCTCAGACCAATGGAATCAAAGTTGTTTGGACATCAGAATGACTGAAAATACTTCAAACAAATGAAATGATTTGGGGAAGCCATTTTTAAGCCAGTAGAGCAGACAACCCAGACAGAGCAAATAGCATGAGGGGAAAAAACAGTGGATGACATTAAGATTTGGGGGGCAAACAGCAGTGCGCAGAATGCTAAAACGGGATGGGGAGACACAAAAACAAAGAGGACAAACAACAGTTTAGACCAAAGAAAAGCAACTGTGTTGGAGGAAGTTATATTTATTTAAAAAGGAAACAAATGTAAAGACCCTTCTGCGTAAAGAAGTACATCCTGGTCCTTAAAGGCCCAAAAATGTTATTTTCCAATTAACCTAAAAATTGTTATTTGTAATATGTAAAAAAACTCAACTTCACAAACTGTACCGCATTATACGGGACACGATTTGTTCTGTACTCTACAAATGTGGATGTGTAATAATAAAGAAATGGTCCCCGAGTACTATATATAGTAGGCTGCCCCAGTCATTGCTTCACTCACGGTGTTGGTGTTGCGATATTGCGCCCAACTGCTTTATGGGTAACACAGACCAACCGACACGCTGCCGCCGCAGTCTCTGTCCCCCTCCTCCCCCACCCAGTCATGCATTGCACATGACGGTGACATGTGCAATGCATGTCAGGCCAATGATGTGATTATCTTAAAAAGGAGTCGAGTCTAAAAACAAAACACAAGACCAAAATTATGTTTGGGATTACATTAATCCCAAAAATGTCTGGATTGAAGCAAACTGCTTCAGATGTAGCTAAACAGAAAATACCTGATGAACAAATATGATTGGCTTGTAATCTACTGTTCGCTATATTAGCTAGAGCTAACACAGTTAGCAGGAGTTAGCACAGTTAGCAAGAACTAACGTCAAAAAAAAAATTTTTTTCGTGAATATTAAAAATGACAATGAAGCTTAAGTCTTTGTAACAAATCATTATAATATATCTGAGAGAATGTTTTTATCTCGATGCTAACCGTCGCTAAGTGGATCTATTTGGTCCTCATCTTCATTTCCTCTTGTCATTTCTAAATTGCAGTTCAAATGGAAACGGTTGAACGCTACATGAGATATAACTCATGTATAAAACTGTTGAAAAACAGGTGTGATCTGCTTATAATCCATTCTTTACTATATTAGCTAGAGCTAACACAGTTAGCAGGCGCTAACTTGAAATCAAAACAAATAGGAAGATATTGAATGGATGTTTTAAGTGACAATGAAGCATTTTTAAGTCTTCTTATAAACCAGGTGTGCCCAAATTTTTTGAGAGCAAGATCTACTTTTTCTCTCACCAGCCGCCTGAGATCTACCTCATGACACAGACATAAAAATTGCAAATTAAACTCTATTGACTTATTTTATATGCGAATATACATCAGTTATAGCAGAAATGATAAAGTGACAGAAAACCTAACGCAGTTTCTTCCTCAGTGAGATTCTGACACTGGGAGCAGCTTACTGGTTTCTCAGTCAGAAGCTGGTTGCAAACCTGAGGCCAGCAGGTGTCAGTCAGTCATGGTAGACCTGAAATTTGGTTTGATGACTGAAATATGAGAAACTACAGACTGATAGGAGGAACCAAAGAGCCCAGTAAAGGTAAAGGCAAATCTTCTGAAGTCGGGATATAATTAGTAGAATTTGTTAAAACTTAATGAAATATATTTGTCCTTTGATGTTTGTTGTGACGTATACTCACAAACAAACAAGGTAATTAGTCCAAGTTTGTCGTTTATTGAATGTTCAGAAACTACAGCGGGTGTGATGAGCAACAGCAAAGATAAACAAAGGTAAAACAACCCGAACAGGTGATCAACTCTAAACCACTCCTACCTTTTTACTTTCTGTCTCTTTGTCGTTTAAGCATACCCGTTGCCGTGGTAAACGCCTGCGCCCGCAAGCCGAGCAGAGATTACATTAAAAACACAACATTCAGTCCGTTACGATGTCAGGTTTCCAGACTTGATATTTATTCCTCAATTATTAATAAGCCTCTCATGAACACAGCGGTGGTTGAGTATCTAATTTAAAAAAATATATATATTTTTAAAAACTAATATTTACGAACATTTGTCAATTTTCATAGTGTCACATGTCGACAGATAAATCCTGATAATTAAGCAGCAGTTATGGAGGTTAAAAGGATTTCTGTCAACCTTAAATTCCTGTTACTACTCTTTGTGTTTTGCTACCTTTGGAAATGTAAATGATATTTGTGACATCAAAGATTTATTTACGTCCACCAACAGATTGGGAACAAAAAACAATGAGTTGAACCATCTGCATCGTGCTGACAAAAAAAGTTGTCACTTCCTGCGTGATGAAAGAAAAAAACGAGATCGCGTTCTGACAAGAGACACTGACGAATGAAAGAGGCAAAAATAAATAAGTGAATGAATAAATATAGATACGGAAGCAAACGTGGAGTCGACGGGGTTATCGCACCGACGAGTCGATGTTAAAACGCTAAACAGAGGCAATCAATCATTAATTTCTTCTGAAAAAATGAAAATAAAATAATTCAGAGATGGTTTACCGGGTTAACTGATCCCTTCGCTGGATGTCTGAGGCATCAGCGTGACAGACATCCACAACAGGAATCTGACCGCAGTCAGTCCCTGCCTGGTTTATGTGTTATATTACATTAATAACACCTCGGTCCTGTGGGTGGTTGGGAACGTGACAACATTCCTGTCGCAGGTTTGGACACCTGGAGCTGCTCCTGTCTGGATCTGAGCAGCTCAGCGGGAGGAAGTTGAGCAGCAGGTGTTCGGATCAGCACCGTGAGACACACAGACAGCCTGGTGGCTCACTTAAAGCGTCACCAACTTTTTTAAAAAAACATCAAAGTCAGGGTTAGAATACTTTTGGATTTTTCATTATAGCTTAATTTTATTTCGTTATGGCTTTTTGTTTTCTAATTCTGTTGGTTTAATTAGTTTTTAGTGTTTGCTAGTTTTTATTCATTATTATTAGTTGAATGTTTCGTTTTTACAACTAATAACTAATAATAGTTGAGTATTATCAGTTAAATAGCACTTTAACTAATAAATATTTATTTAAATACATTTAAAAATGAAATAAGTATATTTTCAATCTATAAATAATATTTTTTTGGATGAACAGCTACATTTTCACATAAAGTATGAAAAAAGTAATTTGGATTATACTGTATTGTGATTAAATATGAGTTAAGTCATAAACACTCAACAGAAGATAAATTAAATTATTGTTGATCAACCCACTGACTGGTGATTTCTCCCAGCTTTTGCCGTCACCATTTTGTGAACTCGCGTAATTTGCTGGCAGATGTCGTAAACTGCTTGTTTGGGGGGCAGAAGGGGAAAAGAAAACCAATTTCAATATCAGTTCAAAAGACTAATAAATAGATCCATAAACATAAAAATTAAGGATATTATATTGTCAGTATGTTTTAGTAAGTTCCATAAACATTCAGCGTAGTGCCATGGTTGCTAGGTAACGGGTCTAGGCTTGGTGGGGTTGCTAAGCAACGGGGCAGTGCCAGCTGAATGTCACTTAAAGGGGCGGTGTTATATATTATGTATTTTCCAGGCACATAGCGCCATTTTGTAGTGCAATAAATTAACTATGTTAGCTTCAGCTATAAAAATACAGAAAATATTTTTGATTTGACTTTGTAATTTGACGCCATTTCCCGTCTGACTTCTGAATGTTCGTGAGTGAAATCAGTCTGTGTGTGTACGGCTAAACTTGTCATATCTATGATTTTTTTTTTTTTTAAATCGTCCTGTTTCAGGTCTATGAGGTTTTGAAAATCAACAGACAAATTTAAAATCTTCCAGCCTTTACACTGCAAAAACACAAAATCTAATCAAGTATTACTGGTGTAGTTTCTAGCGCAAATATCTCAGTGCAACTGAAATAAGACGCAGCTAATTTACAAGTAACTTTTTGGCAACATACAGAAGCTTTTTAAGTAAATAATTCACTAATACTGATGAAAAACTACCAGCTACACTTCTTAAACATTTTTCCTCTCATTTAAGTGAAATAATCTGCCACTGGAACCAGGACTTTTTCAATATTCAGGAATTATTTCTTAAAACAAGCTTCTATGTCATTCACTTTTATTTAAAGCGTAGCTTATATATGATTTTGAGGCATTTTGAAGGAGCCAAATGTTGCATCTGTTGTATATTTTTTGCTAATGTCGCCCTGCATGGTGAGATGTGTCAGAAGATAAACACATTGATGAAAAAAGAGATGCTAACGGATGCTAAAGCACAAGTAATTCCTCCTCGAGGCGCGTTTTTAATCACCCTCAGCTCAGCGTTTGAGCCGAGCCTGAGTGTGTTGTTATTGACTCTGAACTGTTATAGGTAAATCAAGTGTGTGGTATTGACATACTGCAGCTTACCTCTGCTGGGAATTAGAAAGCGCCCCAGCGGGGCTTTCCATCAACAACTTAATGGAGACAGAAGCAGAGTTTCTTTTACCTCCCTGCAGCTTCGCAGCCTGTTGACTCAAAGGAAGGTAAATTGCCTGCATCCAAAGAGTTTTATGAAGCTAATATTTCAGGCACATCATTTTTTCACAACTCATCTGGTTTTTTTAGGATATTTTCTGTTCTTTTGTTTGAAGCCTGAAGCGTTTCAGAACCATCCAAACTGCACAAAAAACTGCTGTAGATACAGTGTAAGTCACAAAACAAGTCTTCTCCCGAGATAAGCCCTGTCGATAGTAATTATACACATTAATCTTGTTTTATCCATCTGCTCACTAATCAGTTTGTCAGAGTCAGCCGGTGTTTTTATTCCAAAGCCTCCAGTATACCATCGCAGTGTTTATTCTCATTCTTGGCTCGAGAATCTTACCAGAGGCGACACAAAGGAAGAGAAGGCTGAGTTGAAAAGGGATTTGCAGAGTGTTGTTGTTGTTGTTGGGGGGGAATCGATGCTGACGAGACGGTGAGGCCGTGCCAGAAAGGAAGGGTGATGAGATACAGCTAGAAATTAAATTGATTAATCTGAAATCGGGTTCATAAAACAAAGTTTTTCTCTTTTTATGCTCTGTAAAAACACTAAATATTAAGTATTTTTGGTCGAGCTCCTGGTGCAAACATCTCAGTGCTCAAATCTAACTTAAAGTAACTTTTCAGCAAAAGTTTCTAGCTCCACTTCTGCCATGGGAACTGGCGCCTTTTCACCTTATGGGCAAATTATTGACCTGAAACAACCTCATAGAGTTGGTTATGAGTTAGTTTTGTTTGTTTTAAGTGTAAGTCGGAGTTGTCAAACTCAATTTCATTTTGGACCAAATAAAAAGTCTGAATGTTCTTAAAGGGCCGGTTGTGCCAGAATGTATTGATAAAACTAATTGTTATAATATCAATAAATAGCTGTTAGTTTCTGCGTTAATTAGTATTGAACATCTTTTCACACTGATCAGTCCATCCAGGTTTTTGTGGTTTTTTTGTTTGTTTTTGCAATCAAAATCACAGACTTTGTGGTGCTAATTTAGAAATATTTCCATTACTGTATGATGTTAAATATTACTTTTTATTAATAAAAAAAAAATAAAAGAAAAACTGTGTACATTTAATTTTTTTAAGGAAAACTGTAGATCCTAGCTTGTTTTCTGACATTACTGTAATTGTTTAGGAAATATACATTGATAAACTGTGCATGTAAATACATATTAGGATATATTTAGCATTTGAATTATTAAAGAAGGCGTTTTCAAGCATTTTGCTCTTACTCATAATAAAAAGGAGATTTATTAGCCATAATTCTTTTTTAAACTGTACTAAACAAATTTAAAAACTTGTTAAATTCCTGTCTACAAGAAGCATATGGACAGATATTAACACCGTTAACCTTTCAGTGCTCGGGAGGAAACTGTTTATAAATCACACAGACATGCAGCAACATTGGCGTTGTGTAATAAATTACTACGATATTTTATGTGCGGAAAGTAAACACAACACTGCATCTGCAACACACTGAAGTCTTATTACAGCTGCTACAAACACGTTTTGTTTTTTATCTGGATGTGCACATGAACTTCTGCTGTTCAACGGTTCGACGTCTTTATTCCCTCTTGGTTGCATCTCTAATATTCACATTTCAGAAGTTTAATCAAACATTTGTTATCGAGCGTCTACTTGAAGGACACATGCAGATGATGGATTGAGCTTTTAGCCTGTTAGTCATGCAACAAATTCAAAACATATTCAACAACGTCTCTTATTCTGGGGGATTTTAAACTGTGCTTCAACGTCTTCTACAGTGTTTTTGTCCTCCAAGCGTCTTTTCAAAGCTCTTCTAACCATTAAAATTCAGTTTCTATTTACAGGGAGTTTTGGAATAATTACACAGTATACAACTGCAATTAATTTTTAGAGGTATGAACGAGAAGAGTGGTGTTCAAATGCTGGTTTCAAGAAATTTAATGTCAAGTAACATTTTCTTAATGTTAAGAAACTGACATTAATCCAGATTAAAGCCAGAAGCTTGTCGATAGGATGAGGTCCAACTTTTTCACTTTTGTCTGCCCATTTCTGAACTCTGAGACAATCAGTGAAGCAGTTGTTGATGAACCCATGAACTCTTGAAGTAAACCCAGCTGTCTTTAATATACGGTTTAAGCAATCGTTAGCGATTCCCTGGGCTAACTCTTCACATTTACTTTAAATACTCCAACCGTAAAAAAAAGGTTTGGGTCAATTCTGTCTAAACCTCAGAAACTTTTCACCTTTAGCCTGGAAAACTCTGCGGTACCTTCTGGATCAATATGTCCTATTTCATGCATGGGCTACCACTTCAGGTTGGATGCTTCATTTTAAGTAAAACATCATGGTTTTATGTGCATGGCTGCTCCGAGGGAGGCCAAATTTCAATCGTAGTGGATCACAGAAAAACCTGCAGTTTGAGACATTTCTGCTCGACTGTCAGCAGAATAGAAAGTATTCCTGTGTTTGGTTACTCTCTATGAGGTAGATAGAGAGTATCCCGCTTTTTTATGCATTTTGTTTGAAAACCACAATATGTATTCTTATGTAAAATTGCTGGGGGTTTTTTGGCTAAAATGTTAAATTTTTTGTCCATTCACCCAAATATGCAGAAGTTGATCATATCTAGGAATTTTTTACTCTCAATAACTCTGAAAATCTCAATAATTAGCATGCTAACGCTAGCACTGGCATGTACACCAGAACTAACCCAGAAAGCAAGTTTTTTCAACTAACTTTACAATAGAATGTGGCAAATATTTGTGACACATTTTATTGGTGACCCATTCAGGAAATATTTACTCTGATCATTTTCAATAAGTCTAAAAATCACAATAATTAGCATACTGGTGTTAGCACATACACCGTAATTAATGTTAGCATGCTAACCCAGAAAGCAGGTCTTTTCCACTAATTTTACGGTACAATGTGACAACTATTTATTGCATTTTTTACTCGCCGTAAAGTTGGCGTTGAAACTTTAACAGCACCACATAATGGCTGACTCAGGGTGGATATTTTGAACAAATCTCTGCGTACTTGCCCCTGAAACATCTTGTTCCTTTTTCCTCATCATTCACAAGACAACTTGGTGATGTTCCTTCAGGAAGACTTTTTTTTGTTGTTGTTGCTTTTTTGGGGTGGAGAGTTGGAGCTTGTGACAGCCAGACGCAGGAAAAGTGAAACTCTAAAGAAAATGAGATATCGTCAGTTTTTATATTCTATATGCATTTGATCTTGTGTCAGTAGGAGGAAATGGTTGAGTTGTTTTTAAATTAAAAAAGTAGTGATTTCTGCTGTTTATTTGCTTTCTAACCTTGTAGTTGGCCTCCAAGCAATATGTTATTTCTGCATTTGTTTATCAAACTGCTGGCACATTTCTTAGCTTAAACTGCAATTAGTGATTATAAATATTATTTTACAGTACTTAGATTATTAATTAAACAGACTTAGAGAGCAGGTAACCTTTAACCATCCCTCCAACAAATAAACTGCAGGAAATCTGAGTAGACACAATCAAGCAAAACGAGCAAATGATGTCTTATAAATTTGATATTGTCAGAACAAACCGTTTCCTCTCACGTTGTTTTTATTCCTTTTTCCCAGAAAATCCTCCGTTTCAGTTTTGCCCTTTCTGTTTTAATGCTGCATGTTTTCACTGAACCTGTGTGGGTTTTCTCCAGGTGCTGCAGTTTCTCCCTCGGTCCGGTATTGACCGTAGGAGGGAGTAGTGTAGGCACGCACAGTTGTTTGTTTCAGTTGTTTTTCATCACTAATGCGGCCAGCTGTTGATTATAGCTACTGCTAACCTGACCAGAGAAACGTTTGTAGTGAACAGTAATGATCCTCCAGTCTGCAGCTGGGATAACGGGATGAAATCAGTGATAAAAGTCAATACATTTAATAATATTCCTTTGAGTTTTCTCACATTTATTCAATTTTACAACTATAAATCTAAATGTATTAGGTGTTTTGTGAAGTAGAAGTAAAATGCAAATAAAGTATTATTTCAGTCAACTAGAAACTAACATTTTTTAAATCCGTTTTTTTTTCTGCAAAAAAATGATTATGTTGAAGTAGATAAGATAAAAAGCATATGTGAACTTTAATTTCCAAAACCTGTTTCTGATTTAATTCAATTCAAAAATACTTCATTCCAAAAACAAGAAATCTTAAGTATTTTTCATAGTTTGTCTAATACAAACATGTTAGAACACTTGATAAAAAAAATGTGGATAAATGTCTTATTAGTAAAATAATCTGCCAGAGCTATCAGTACTTTTTAAAATTAATATTAAGGAATTTTTGACTGAAAAAGCTCCTATATCTTACTGAAAAGTTAAGTTAGTTTTGTTTTGTCTTATTTTAAGAATATTGAAACATCTGCATTAAAAACAAGACAAAAATACTTGGTGAGATTTAGTTTATTTCCACCTCGTTTGCTTTTGTCGCTCCTTTTTAAATCTGTCTGGCTGCATCGTTATAAAGATGTTGGAGTAGGAGATTCAATCCTGCCTCATTGTGATCAATGAAAGAGATGTTTTGAACTTCCTTCTCTGCATCCACAAAGCCTCCTGTTTAAATCTCATTAGATTTATATCTGGACTTTGACTGAGCCTTTCTTATCAGCTTTCCCACAGCATGATACTGCCACCACCATGTTTCAAAGTGGGAATGGTAGGTTTAGAAAAATGTGCAGTGTTGATTTTTTTGGCACATATTTGGTAGAAAATTCAGTTTTCTAACATGTTAAAAAAATGTTCAAAGTTAAAATTAAATATAAATAAATGTAAATATCTACTAATCAGATCATAAAACATGTTTTTTAGTGACCATTTTTTTTCTCTCTTCCCAACTTCCACCCATTTTAATTTTTACAGTTTTTGTTTTTCTCTTATCTGCTTATCTAGCTGGTTATTTTGTAGATTAATAATTATAATAATTGTTTTCCATGCTGTAACTGGTGAAAAAGTAAAGTAAGTTAAATTTAAATACTGTTGTAAGGCTGGTTGGTGATTCTTCTCAATGGGATCCAGGTGCTCATAAACGACGAGCGGCGCTATTTTAATTTGCGTTAATGTTTTCCAGTATTTCTAGAAAACCCTCCGCAGGGAGAACAGAGCTGCATTTCAGTCCTTATCAGAAGCAGCATCCAGTAATATTCGCAGAGATGAGCAGAAACAGCAACAAGGTAGAAAGAAATAAAAGATGCGACTGAGGTAAGTGGGTTACTGCGGAGCGCGTCGGCCAGATATTTCTTCTTGATTTGGGAGCCAGTGTTCAGGACCCGGTGGGAGATTAGACCGTAATAATCTGTTATTAGATGGGCAGACTTATGCTGCGCCTTACTGTCTTGTTGTGAATCCAGCAATGTTTGCGAATGAAAGAAAGAAGGCTCCCGAGAAGCGGTGCAGAAATGTCGGCTGGTTTAAAGACGCTGCGTGAATTCTTAGTTTCTCCAAAGACAATACATCATGTCTTAATTTAGCTTGATTTCTATTATTTGTGAGTAGTCAGTCATTATGGGGATGGCTGTGGGTAATTCTGAGATTTTAATCATTTATTGAGTTGTTAATTAGTTTTGTACTACAGTTGTGTGAAAAAACTGTTTTCCCCCTTCCTGATTATATTTTTTTTTTGGGCAAGTTTATCACAATAAATAGAAATCAGGAAGGTGTAAACACTTTTCCACACCACTGTATACAATCCACACTGATATTTAAGTTGATGTCTCTTTACAGTGTTGGAGAGAAACTGCAGGGCTTTTTGGAGCAGCAAGAGTTTTGGATAAAATCCATCCATCCATCCATCCATTTACACAACAACCAACCAACCAATCATCCATCCATCCAGTCTGTAAACCGACCAACCAACCATCCATCGGTCAACCCATCTATCGGTCAGTCAATAAACCATAAATTCATTCATCCAATAATCTCTCCATCCATTCATCCATTGGTTGACCCATTAACTAATCATTCATCCAGCCATTACTCCATCCATCCCTCTGTTCACTCGTTCATGAAATTAATCCACAAACCAAATATCCATCCTTAGATGGTCGATTAGTCCGTTTTTCTTACCTCATTTGAATTTTACACATTTAGATGTCTCAACATAAACAAATCATCTATTTGTGGTTTTGACATATTCTCATTAAGAACTGTTAAGTGACTTATCTCAGTTCAAAACCTCAAATAATTCTAATTTAGCCCACTCCATGTAAAAATGAACATTAAAAGTCTGGCTGTGTTTGTGATGTCAAAGATTCGGATGAAAAGGGTGAAATAATTGGAGCTTCTCTCTGAGAGACTGTGACAAACTTCTAAAACAGAGAGTCTGAAGACGCTGGGAGATTTATTTCTTAACTGTCGACAGTGTGTACCATTTGTCTGAAAGCTGTCTGCTTTCTCTCTTTCTGAGACAGCAGCCCTATACTCAGACTGACATTAATCCTAGCCTGGGTTACCAAAGCACTAAAGTGACATTTACTAACCATTTTCCCCCCTCTGTTGTTCACCCAATTTTGGCTGTCCCCAGAGGCAGTGAAATATCATGTTGTGAAATGCTTTTTCGTACCGGATGGGAAACGTGGTGCGTTTAGGGACACAGCTGACCCACTGTCACTACGGAGATTACTTTTTCCTCTCTTGTTTTATGCCCTAAATAACTTTAAAAGTTTTCGCCTGTCGGAGTGTCTTAACTCAACGTTCTGTAAACATCGGCGTGAACAAAAGTTATTCTAGATGTTCTGATTGGTTAGACTTTTAGTTTTCCAGACTTGAATGGCGTTGAATGTGTGGACAATTATCTGGATACTTGTTATGCTATGTAACCATGGCAACAAGGCATTGTTTTTTATTTTGTTTTTGTTGTTTTGTTTTTTTTACAACTTATTAGCATCTGGAAAGCCTAAATAACAACCATATTATGATCTTAATGGGCAAGAATCATATCCCAAACTCCAACATCTCTATGCCCGGCTTATTTCAAAAACACAAAGTCTTACCAAGTATTTTTTAGTTTCTATCTAACACTTGAAAAAATAAAACTAACTTGCAAGTTTTTACCAAAGCATTTTTTTTAAAGTTACTAATTCTTGAATATTGAAAAGTACTAATTCCACTGCCAGATTTTACTAACTTATAAAGACATTTTTCCATGTTCTAGGTGAAATAATCTGCCAGAGGAAGTATAATTATTGACAAAATACTCCCATATCTCACTGAAAATTTACTCACAAGTTATTATTTGTCTTATTTCAAGTATACTAAAAGATTAGACCAAGTATATTAGGTAATGTTTTATGTTTTTGCAGTGCTTTCTAAAGACAGAGATTTCAAGAATAGCAGCAAAAGCAAATGAGGTGGATTAGCAGAAGTTGTGAACAAGTGATGGTGTCATCCAGGACGTGATACCTTCAGGATCTTTAACACTTGACGATTATGCACAACGTTGAGCAATCATGACATTCCCAAAAAACACTCTGAAGTTTTTGGTTGCAAGATAACAAAATGCAATTCCCTGTACGAGAGCAACCAATTATAAAATGAAATAAAACATATAAGGTGAATCTGACAAATCGGTGAGGTCAAATCAAAGATATCTGTGTAGAATCGAGCCAGCTCTGCTTTCATAGAAAGCTGTACTTTGACTACACTTTAAGCACTTCATAGTCCGGTAGACCCGGTTCTATTGGGCACCAAGACTGCAACATTAGTTACATTTTCAGCTCCTGTAGTTCGCTTTCACACGGCACTGAGCCAAACGAACCAAACTAATTGAGTAATCTGTTCCCCTCCTCGCCTGTGGGGGTGCTGCACCAATTTCTACTGAAGGAAACAACATGAAAACCTCTGAAGACACAGAGCGCAACTTTATCTTCACAAAATGTAAACAAAAATAGACTGGTGTCAGATTTTAGTGGTTGTTGGTAAAAGACAACAAGCCATTTCTTCTGCTAACACGTTTGTTTTGCTTGTATTTACCCAAATGCCCTGCTCTGTAGTTCACTTCCTCATCTTGGAGCGGTTTCCTGTTCACATATACACCAGAGTCCACTTCTACCAAACCAAGATGTAGGTTTTTAAGTGAACCAAACTGTGATTATACATTCATACGTCCCCAAACAAACTTTGGTAACACTTTATTTGAAGGGGATGAATAAGACTGACATGACACTGTCATAAACATGACATAACACCTGTCATGAACATGAATAAGTCTTCATGAATATTTATGACTGTTGTCATAAAGTGTCATTCAGTAAATTATGCCACCTTTAATACAAAGTTGACATAATTCAAAATGCCTTTGATATGACAACTTGACATTAACCAAGAAATCATTACTGATATAAATTTGTTATAAAAGTATTATTGATTGCACTTTAAAAATTAGGTAACTTTATGTTATTAAAGGTAAAGTTTAAACAGTAATGATTTCCTGGTTAATGTCAAATTGTCATAAAGACATTTTGAATAATGTCAACTTTGTATTAAAAGTGTCATAATTTACCGAATGACGCTTTATGACAAGTCATAAATATTCATGAAGGCTTATTCATGTTCATGACAGGTGTTATGTCATGTTTATGACAGTGTTATGACAGTCTTATTCACCCCCTTCAAATAAAGTGTTACCCAAACTTTCTAGGCCAACGAACTAGAGTTCAGCCAAAGTGAAGTAAAGACTTCACACAGAAAAATAAAAAGGATTATTTCATTCTTGGACTCCAAAGTAGTACTAGTTTTTGCTGCTTCCTTAAAAACAGCCGTGTAACAGCGCAGGGTGTAAAATACACAGAATATGTGCTTTACTTGCTAATTTCTTCAAACCTCAATCTGATAAATGACAGGCTTTCGCCTCCAGACGCGGTCACCCTCAATTTATCTCACAACGCTTCGATCTGTGACAAAGGACAATTTGGCCATGAGGAGTTCTGCATGAAACAGAAATATTTTATATTTAGTAATTTAACTGTTCTTCTCTATGAAACTAAGAGAAAAACATTTTAAACTTTACTCTGGTAAAAGTTTTAAATGGGTAAATCAGGTTTTTACTTGAATCTTCTGAACTTATAAGCTGTTGTTCTTGGAATACATCCTGTGGGACTTTTCCTTCAGATATATTTTAATCTGAAAACAGGTTCTGCGAAGATGTTTCTGAGCTTGTTTCTGGTTCCAGAGGTGCTATACAAAAGGAACTGGAACAAAGAACTGAGTTTTTTTGTGTTTAAGACTCAATCCCTTGAAAATAGTTATCCCAGGTTGATGGGGCACGTTTTCCACCAACGGTTTTCCTTCCACTCAACTTTCTATTGAATATGGGCATAATGGAGACCCTCAACGAGAAAGGTGAGCTACAATAGGTCATTGCTTTAAAAACAACAACAAAAAAAGCTAGTATCACAAAGTATTGTCTAACCATTTTAAAGGAAAGTTTAGTGTAAGGATAATGTGTGGTCTAGAAAATACATAATTTTAAATGTTCTATGAAAATACCTGGTATAAACTGAACCTTATTTGCTACCAATATCCAACACTAACGTAAAAATAATGAGAATAAAGACATAGTAGTACATGAATTAAGTTCTCATATTCACATATGACCGTTTTCGTAACTTTGACTATTCTTGTACAACTTTGTCCTCATAATGACTTTATTTTTGTAATTTAATGACTTTATTCTTGTAATATGGCTATTATTGTATTTTAATAACTATATTCTCCTAATATTATGACTGTATTCTCCTAATAACATTCTTGTAATATTCTGACTTTATTCTTGTAACTTGATGACTATTCCTGTAACATGTCTTTATTTTCATTCTAATTTAAAGACTGTTATTGTAATTTAGTAACTATAGTCTCCTAACATTATGACTTTATTCATGAAATGTAATGACTTCTCATAATGTCACTTCATTATGACTGTATTCTTGTAATATGACTATTATTGTAATTTAATAACTATAGCCTCATAATTTTCATTCTTGCAGTTTTAGTTGTTTTGTGTTCTTAGCGAGGCCCCAACGCTCTGTCGTTCCTTCCAGCTCCTCAAACCAAACGTCTGAGTTTCTTTTGGAAAGCAAAGCCCAACAATAAAAGCAAAGTATTTCTGACCTTGACATGGCCGCCACCCCCGTGCACATATCACTCTGCAGACATGTGAGGTCACCGCTGCCTCTGACAGCTCTGAAAGCTATCTGGCAGCTGTCAGTCTTGATGTAACCACTTGCTGAGGCCCCAGCTGTTCGCCTCGCACTTATTTGCGGGATGAAATTGAGCCTCTTCCCACTCACCTGTTCCCCTGCTCCTCTTGTTATCCTTTAATGTGATTGGATTCATTCAATGATGGAATATGATCTATTATTTATCAGATGGAGTTAAGCGTGACTTATCGAGCGGTATATGTCCAAACTCCTGCTAGGCCAAATTAGCAGAGATTCTTCATTGTTTATTCCTGTTTAAAGCTTAATTTACAGGCTGCAGAAAGTCAAAACAAAGGAAATATTTTATTTCTAAACCGGAAAACAAACTGTTATAATCCTGCTAATGTAAGCAGGAATCTGTGGAAGGTTTTCCTTTTTAACTCCATCATGTGTCATATAAACACATATGTAGTTATAACTGTAAGTGATGTATCAATATTAGCAGATAAGGGTAGAAACTAGTTGCATTAACTTGAGTAACTTTTTTGAAAGAATTTACTTTTACTAGTATTTTTACTACGCTGTACTTTTATCTTTTTTACTTGAGTAAATTTATTATAAAGTATTTCTACTCTTACTTGAGTAAAATTTCTAAATTTTCTACCCACTGAATGAGAAACATGTTTTAACTAAAAATCCACCAGACACAGACACACACCTGCAGTTTTTGTTAAAGTTTCATAAGTTATTTATTGAAAGAAACTGATTTGGAAAAATGTATTTTACCTGATTTTGTTATTTTTGGTTACTTATATGACAAATTATTGTCATTTTGGTCCTGAAAAAAACTAAATTTCCACTTACTTTTATACTTCAGTCCTGATGATTGTGTAATTTTTCAATATTGTTAATATTGTTAATTCTTTAACAATATTTTTAAATGTTTGATAATGTGATCCGTTACTTAGTACTTCAATATTTTTTTTACCTTAAATCTTGAGTAATTTCTTGGACTTTTCACTTTAACTAGAGTAAAAATCAAAACCATAAATAATATTGATTACAAAGTCTGTGTAAACAAAATAGCCTTTAAAAATGTCATAAGAATTGAAATTATCTGGCACTTTTTAAGTTTTATAAGATAAATTAATTTAAGAACTAACCTTAAAAAATTAATCAAACATTAGTTCTATTAAGCTAACTCTACAGCACGACAACACAGTATTTAGCAGAAGCTAATGCTAACATGCCAACTTCAACTCAATTTATTTCTGCATTTGAAAGACGACTATACACTATATAATGTAGGTTTCTTGTTGTAACTTTAATGGGGCAAAGGAAACAGAACAGCTTCTTTAACAATATAAACCCACTTCACAATAAGAGAATTAATGTAAACGTCTATTTGAAGAATGAATTAAATTATCGGTTCAGAGTTTTTTCAAAGTTATCAAAGATGCTAAACATAAAATTAGCTGTCATTACATGTAATAAAACACATACATAGTGGAAAAAACTATGCATTTTTTTTTTATTTTATATTCTTTTGTTGACTTGTTTCCTGTGTGTGTTTTAGCATTACTGAAGGAGTCCAGACAAGCTTTAGGAAGCTTTGGATAAATTCTTCCCCGCCCATGTACTGAAATCATTAAAATAAAAAGTTTTTTTTAAACAATGTATGGAAATATCTTGTTTGAACAAGATATGCAAAAAATTCCTTCTGTCCATGTGCAAAGTTGGAACCCAAAACACTGATGTAACTGCAGCAAAAGGTGATTCTGCAAGGCATTTATTAATGATTTTCATGCAAAACATTTATTAGCTCCACTACTATTCATAATTAAGAATTTTTCCTAAGAGATCAAATCAAATCCTAAAAAAGTATGCGATAGTGATTGTAATGAGACACAGAGTAAAAAAAGTTCATTAAAACTTCAGGAGGGCAGTGTATTAGAAGTGAAAAGCATATTTCCTTCTTCCCCCAAAATATAATGAGACTGCGTCGTTCTCCTTGTAGAAAATGCCAGAATTTGGCAGAAAGTCAGAAAAACACAGCATAAAGGTCTTATCTCAATGACCTGCTTGAAGTGATATAGTAAAATATTGACATTTTAATAAAACTGCCTCCTGACATTTCTGTCGTTTTTCTAATTCTCTTCTGTCAAAGTGACCTTTTCTTAGCCTCTGCTGTGAGCATTTCCACACGCTCACATTATCAAGATGCTTTGGTCTCTCACGTACACTTCAGTGGGAGTGCAACGACCTTCATAATGCTCAAGAACTCATGGCTTGAGAGGCACCGCATAAAAAAACGCAAACGTAGGTCATCAACTTTTGGTATTCAACGTTCCTTATCCTAGGGGGACAGGAAGTAGTCCCCCCAGGACTACTTCCTGTAGTCCTGGGGGACTACTTCCCCCAGGAAGTAGTCCCCAGGACTACTTCCTGGGGGGTCTACCAGGAAGTAGTCCTGGTAGTCCTCTTTTTACATAGAGGCATTATGTAAAAATCTACTTTTTTCAGCTTTATATCGTGTTATGTTATTCTTTTATCAAAATTATACCTGGAGTGTTTGATTCTTTCACATGTTTAAGAAATACTTGATTCTCAGTTACTCTGAGATTAAAGTCTCTTTACACTTTAGCTCCTCTAGACTAGCAGCAGCAGCAATTAGCAAACACCTGGTGGAGCGTCTGAGGACTAAGAACGTTGGACTGAACGATTGTGATCAATTTAATGGAGAAAAGTTGTTGTTATGGTGGAGTGTCAAAAAGAGTAGAAGCTTCTTAAAGAGACAGAGACCCAATTTCAGTGGGTCAAAATAGGAAATCAAATTCCTTCAATCCATCCATCATTTAATCAGGGCATCCATGCATTGGTCCATGGTTCGTCGTCCATCCATTTGTTATTCCTTCATCTATCCATCAATTCATGCATCGATCCATCTGTCTCATTTAATCAGGGCACCCATCCATCCATTAGTTCCTTCAATCTATTCATCCATCGTTCCATCCATTCATCCATTGGTCCATGGTTCGTCGATCCGTCCGTCCTTCCACCCATCCATCCATTTGATATTCCTTCATCTAGCTATCCATCCACTCATCCGTTATTCCTTCACCCATCCAAACTCTGCATCTGAATCTGTGGGTAAAGTATCCTCCAACTCCCCCGTCTTTAAAAGGAACCTGCATCATGACCTTTACTCTCATCATTTGTCATCTGACTGACTTTCTGAAAGTGTGTCCCATTAATGTTCATTACATTACAGTGAATCTAAACGCCCAGCCATACGTTTCATACAACCTTCTCTCATTACCGAGACGCTGAAGCATTGAGTTTTTGTCAGCTGGTACACAAACATATCAGCGCAGAATGCAGAGCAGTCACACGCTGCCTACGAAGCAAATTTAATTAGCCGTGCTTCTCACAAAACCTCTTAAAAAAAAGACATCCAAAAAGAGACGTCAACCAATTCTGGCATTTTTGTCCTGAGGAAATCAGCCACATTGTGTCTGAAAATCTGGCCTCCATTGTTGATAGTGCCCTCTTCTCTGTGACTTCATCTGGGGAAAGTCAATTGGCAATCAGGACAGAAAAGTCTGCTTATATTACATAGTTCAATGGCAGCAATGGGACTGCAGATGTGAATTAGCTTTTGCTATAATCTGGTGACATTTATGTTTGAGCTCTATATTGTCCCTTTCAAAATAAAGTTTGTTATTCACTGATTGGGAGGGGGGAATCGCTGCAGTTGAAATGAAATGCTCAAATGTTTTTATTTTGGTATTTTCTTATTTTTTCTGTCTGCCTGTGATGTGATAGTTGTGAAGCACTTTGGTCAGCTGAGGGTTTTGCAAATGTGAAATATAGATAAACTTTGACTTATTATTATTGGATTTCCAACCACATCAGCCTTGCTGAAGTATTTAAAAATGTTGCTTTATTTTGACCAAGTATTAGGACCATACTAAGAAAAATAAAAAAAATAAGATTCAGAGAATAATGTTATAATATTACGAGAACTCCTAAAAGAAGAAAGTAACAGCATTACGAGAATAAAACTGAAATAACTTGAGAACAAAGTTGTAATATTTCAAGAATAAAACTATAATATTTCACGAATAAAATCAAAACACTACATGAATAAAGTCACGCAAGAATAAAGTTTAAATAACATGAGAATAAAGTCATAATATTGCAGGAATCATAACCTTACAGTGTATTTTCATAACATGGAGTGCAGGATCATTTGAGCAAAAGATGGTGCACCTTTAAGCAAAATGCTAGAATTTCGTAAAATACAAAAAAGCTTAATAAAATGCAGAACTCCAAAAAAAACTAACAGATGTGACCCAAGTCATCAAGTACAAAGAAAATTCTAACAAATACTTAAGAAATGTATGTAAACTTCTGATTTTGAAGACATTAAAAAGTAAACCTCTGATTAATTCTCTCTCTCATTATTGTGGCATTTAATAAAAATAATTTTGATAATTTTAACAAACCTAGAGTCATAGAAAATTGGTTTGGTTTAGCTTAAGAAAAAAGAAAAAAAAAGTTTCATTTGGCCAACAAATTTGGCCCTCCGTTTTTTTTTTTTTTTTTTTTTTTTTTTGGTAAACTAGATGTTACAATACACTGAAGCTAGCTAGAGATGAATAAGTGGAGTTTGAACCCTCTGTAGTTTTTACCAACATTTTTTTCTGTTTTCACAAACTGAAGAAACACGGTTGGCTGACCGTGACATCTGCCGCGCTCTTCCAGAGCGTTGCGCTAAGACTGAGGGTTAAATACTTAAATCTAGTCAAAATGTTTGCCAAAAGAGTTTAAATTAAGCAAACATTGTTGCTTCTCCTCCTCTGGAAGTCTCAGACACGTCACCTGAACCTGGGAATCTCCGTCCTCGTCCTCCCGTGGATCACACAGGTAGGCTTTACTTTCCTGACTTTACTATTTAGTATAATCTGTAAATACATTTTAAACAAAGTAGGCTATCCATGTGTGTGTGAGTCTGTTGTATCAAGCATGTTGGGCTTTGTGTGGATCAAATCTGCTGTTTTTGTGGTACATAATGAACTGTTTTTGTGTGCATTATGCACATGTGACCTGTATTTGTGAGGGTTCGGTTTGTGCTGGTTTTATGCGACAATATGATGCACATTGAAGATGCGGTTGTGCTCTTGCAGCTCAGGCCTCGTTGGAAGTCAGGACTCCAGCAAACTATAGTATGAAGCTTGAGGGCGGCAATGCCACCAAATACTGAGGAAATGTATGTAAACTTCTGATTTTGAAGGCATTAAAAAGTAAATCTCTTTCTCATTATTGTGGCATTTAATAGAAATAATTTTGATAATTTTAACTAACCTAAAAAAAAGAGACTTTTGGTCTGATTTAACTTAAAAGAGTGAGAAGAAAAAGGTTTTGAACTGTATCATTCTACAATTATGAACTACTTAGCTTTGGTCTGTGTTATAAAATACCAACGAAGTAAGCTAAATGTAAATATTTCCGGATATTTATGTAAAATGTCCATTTCATGGCTCCTCCGAAGGCAAATTGACGGTTGCATCTCAACCTTTATTTCCAGGAGCAAATTGACAAACAAGTAAAATTGGATGAAATTGAACAAAATTGGATATGCGTTACTCTCTAATTCAGACTGTCCAAATACCATCATATTGAAAATTACCCACATGCATATACAGTCAGACATGCACAGATATCCAGAGAGCCATTCCCATCCCGGTTTGATAGAATTTCGAGGTGCCACACAAGGTGTTCTGTTTACCAAATGAGTTATTCAGACATTTTATTTCCTTGCAGGTACACGGCCAAATTGATGGAATATGTGTCAGATCACTTTCTGACATCTGCTCATATTCATCAGGCTCTAAGTTTTCCAGCGTTGGTTCCTTCATTAGAGAGCCGACACAAAACTCCATCCAGACTCCATATCCCCGCAGCACCTGAGCTAAATTGGATTTTAAATAAATGTCAGAGTGAGTTTTACATTAACACGGCGGAGCACGGATGTACGTCTGGTTGGTACCGGGGTCCGAGTTTCAGTAAGATAATGTCACGTTCGCTTTTCCTGCCGTCAATTGGCCTCGGCTGAGAGTGGCATACATTACAGCGGTGACAGTTTGTGATTTTAGTGGCTTCCACAGCAGATTTCAGCGTTCAGGTTTTCTGATCCTGCCGAGCGCCAACAAGAAGACAAGTTTTCATTACAAATGTGGGAAAAACTTTACCAATATTCAGCTAATGTCGTACGAAACAAGACAATGAAAACATAAAATTGGCGTAAACAAACTCAAAAAAGGTCATTTTCTAAAAACAGAACACGTTCGGAGCACTAAGACTGTACTGAAAAATATGAATATTAACGCTATTCTAAGAAAAAACATTTTCATAAAATTATGAGTAAAGTGATATTGCAAGAATTAGGTCAAAATAACTTGAGAATAAAAGTTGTTTTACGAGAATGATTAATATTTTTTCTTTATTTTTGTATCATTACCACATTATTCTTGTTTATTTCAACTTTATTCTTATATGACTTTATTCTTGTAATATTTTTTTATTTGCCTTATTATGGCCTTAATACTCCGTCGTACCATTAATTAACAAGTGCAATAAAAAAAATTACAGGTGAATAAGTTTGTTCCTGCGATAAGTCACCCAGAATAGCCCAGGAAAGGTGATGCAGATTATAGTTATCTACTACAATTTCCGCAAATTGCGCTGGTAAAAGATGTCTGCTAACAATATTTATGCAATTAAACCAAAACGGCTGTTTGACAGTCATGAGATGTATAGACAAGATGTCAGTCTGTTGTTTTTTAGTACCAATATACATTATCACACTAGACATGCAGTCATAGGTCGATTTATTCCTTCAAAAGTTCATTTAAATTATTTTAAGATGTCTGCCTTATATAGATACATTCACATGGAACACTTTACCAATATATATATATATATAGGGGATAAATCAGAAAAATATATTTCAAACAACTTTAAGAAAGTATTTACAAGAAAAACAAATATACTGAATAATTCTTCTTAATGGTGTTATATTGACTGTGTATGTTTTTGTGTACATATTGAAATTAATGTCCTTTTGTAGAATATTTTTCATTATAGTAAAATTAATTATTTTTTACCTACGGACTCTATTTTGTATTTGTTTTTGTAGTTACTTTTATTACCTGTGTATGTTACATATTTTTAGTTGTTTATGTTGAATGTGTGGAGTAGATGCAAGGAACGGAGATTATGTGGATCCAAATAAAAGAAAGAAAAAAAATCAAGTCTTCAGTCAGAGAGGCCTATCCAGAGTCGTTGCAACACTGACTGCTACATGAGTTTGTTCCTGTCCACAACAACTCCATGAAGGCACTTGTTTGTTACATTTCATTTTTTGTGTGTATAAATGAAGCATTTTTAAACTTGAACTCAATACATTTATAGTTAAATTTATGTTAAAAACAAATGATGGATGCTCATAATAATTCATATTCAGAAAACCGCATTAACAGAGGAATTTTTGAAGCGCACGCTGAGAGCACATCAACATCTCCTTTATGGTTTAGTCGGTATTTTAATATTTGCATCAGAACTTTTATTATCCACCCCATGGGTCTGGGATTTCACATCTCTCCAGCAGTTTTGGTTTGATAGCGCTGGTCTGAGACCTGCCAATCAGGGCCTTCCCTCCAGCATCTTACCGCTGCTCATCATTTTACAGTTTTGAAAACTAATTTCCAGTACATGGCCTCAAATGGCATTTCATTTTTGTGCGTCTGGATAATAGTGAAACTTTGGGGAAGTGACTAACATTCATTCCAGCCTCTCAGGGATTTTAAATGAGGAGCAAAACTCAAATTATTTAGGGATTTATTTTAATTCTGCTGCCTTTTTCTTCTCAGATAATGTATCTGATTTATATACATTATGCATATAACCCCAACTGTTGCTGACATTTCTCCAAATATATCCGTATAAGAAAACAACACCTATGTCCGATGTATATGTGGAAAATTGGCCGTAAAGGTCAAGGTTTGAGTCAAAACAGGAACTGAATGCCAGTAATGCATACTATTACAATAATGGCTGCTGTGGATGCTGCAGGAGCTAAAACCCACTCATGAGTGACTGAGTGGAGCTTCCACAGACGTGCTCTAACTCAGAAGGTCAATCCAATCACATCATTTTCTACGGTTTCATTTCTTGTTATTCGCTGTGGTCGATGCATACTCCTCATTGTGGGGTGTGGAGAATGTCTGAATTACCTTTTGATGTTTCAGCTCCTCTGATCCAAAAGCAATTACTCTGTAAAACCCTCTAATAATTAGAACAAATGGAAGCGGTACAGTAGCCGGAGAAAGAGGAGAAATCGCCATTTGGGATGAAGTAATTGTTCTTGTTGAGTGTGTGTTTCGGAATATGACTGCGGACCGAGCAGTTCTCCATTTTTTTTATTATTATGTTTTTCTATTTGAACCTCAAGACGACTCGTGACCGTGTCGGGTTTTTTTTTTTTTTTTCTTTCGCCCCTCTGCTTTATTGCTTTACTGTTATTTTCAAGGATGAAACTCTTGACCTGATAGATTGGATAGAAAGACCTTTCCCACATTTTCCATTTGCTCTCCTAAAACATTGATTCTGTTTATTTGTTGGGTTGGGTTTTTTTAAAAAGATTTTTTTGGCTCTAGTGGCCTTTATTCAATAGTTAATTGACAGAAAAGTGGATAATGGGGGAAAACATGCAGCAAAAGTTGCCAAGGCCAGGAATTGAACCTGCGACAGCTGTGTCGAGGACTAAGGCCTCCATATGTGGGTTGTGCTTAACCCCTGCGCCACCACAGCACAACAGCTGTTGTACAGAGCTTACAGCGGTAAAACCAGCTGACCAAATGTGCTGAAGCTCAGGTTGGGTTCCCAGGTAATGGGCGGAGCTCCACTGGGGTTGCCAGGCAACAATCAGTGCCTGGTGATTTTCCAGAGGTTTCTGAAACAAAGACACCCCAAAAAAAGATAAAAATAAAAAAAATAATAATATTTTTGCCAGAAGAGAGCTGGCTGTTTCTTTTTATGTGCCTGGTCTGTTTTTAGACGCAGATGGAAATACAGAAATGTGCAAAATGTGAATTTTTCATAACAGATCCCATTTAAAGATTGTTTTGAAAACGTTATTATTCATATTTCCAGCTAACAAAGATAAGCATATGGATTAATCTGATTAAATTATTGACAGCAGCCCTGAAAACATGAGGAGTTGCTGTCTGTGGATTCAGTCTCACCTCCCAGTTTTTATCCAATAGTGTGAGTGAGAAAGACACTTCAAGCAGCTTCCCCTTCCTAAATGTTATTAGCAGCATTACTGTAAACACACAGTCTGAACCATTCCTGCATGCAGCATACAAACAAGTCGTATTAAGTCTTTACGTGGAACTTGTTTCCTCAAGCTCCTTCTATAATGAAGACCAATTAAAGAGCACAGGTTGGAAAGTGGCTTGGCAGAGGCAGAGCGAGTGCATTCTAACATGCCTCATAGCACCAGGATAATTAGGTGAGCTGGATGCAAGAACAGAAAAGGAGCTGTGCTTATTTTGGACCGCAAACTAGAAATTGGCACGGACATTTTGGAGGCAGGTAGGAGATTGGCAAGAGTCGCCCGAGAGAACGTTCCCCACGGGGCGACATAGCTGCAGGCGTAGAGAGCCAGTGGCAAGACGCTGCTCTGAAAAAAACGACGAGAAAAAATAAAATGTCCTGTTTGGCTTCTGGTAGACTTACAGCAAACAGGATCTTCGCCTCGGGTTAAACTCACTCGTCTGTGTTTATCAGCACTTAGCAATTGTTCCAAGAATAATACTGATGTCTGGAAGAATCTGTGAATTCTCGGTTTATTAACTGCTTCAAGAAGTTTAAAAACTCTTCAAGAAAAACCCAAGTATCTGCAATTAGGACAACTTTAGGAATTAACTCCTTCTTTTAAAAAGTGTGTTAAATGATTTCTGAAGACAATGAAACTGATGTGTTGAACATATTGGCTTGTTTGCTCCCTCTACTCTTCAAAAATCTTTTTCTACTCTTTTCAAATAGAAACATATACCACTAACATGTTTCAGTAAGTTGTACCTCAACTACAAATCCTTCATCTGTGGCCATCAGGAAGGTTCTGCCATAATTTGAATGCATATGTGAATGCCAAGCGGACTGGAAACCGCTCCAAAAGCAGGAAGTGGACTACAGCGCACAGCTTTCTGGCTAAATACAACCTAAAAGTCTAGTCTTAGAAGAAAAAATGACTAATGGGGTTTTCTGAAAGCAACAAGAGAAATTCTACAACCGCTAAAATCTGTCGCCACTTAATTTTTGCTTACATTTTGTGAAGACGGAAGTTGTGCTCAGTGTCATCTTCTGAGGTTTGTGTGTCATTGTCTTTGCGCAACTGCTAATTTTGCAGCTTTGGTCCCCAATCAAACTGAGTCTACCGGAGAGCCAGATGTGAAAACATCCGTAGTTTATGAACGACTGTGGCCCAGTTAGATGGTTAAAACTTTCACACAATTGAATGATTGTGTGAGAATAATCCCAAAAAACAAACAAAATCGACAAAGTGGATTAAGTTTATAAAATGGTCCTCATCTCAGAATTTATTGGAAATTTATTGATGGCAGCCAATAACATGTCAAGTAGGATTTTAGCTCCTCAAGCTGTAGTTTCTTTTGGATTTTTCTGGGTATGCTCTACAAAAGAAGTCCATGAAAAGTGGAATCTGTAAATACTGAACAGCAAATAGGCAGGGTTATACTGTATGCTCAGAGGTTGAGTGGATGTCAGGAAACCACAAGGGCTGAAACGATTGTGATTAATCAATTACTGAAATAATTGTCAACTAATTTAGTAATTGATTATTCGCTAACTAGAGTATACACACTCAAAAAATATCATTTGCTGAATAAACCAATGTATTCAGAGCTATAATTAGCATACAAAATATCCATCTGTTTCGCATTTAAGATAAAAATAAGATAAAAATCCTTGTATGTAAATATATTTTACCCAAAACTACTCATGCAAAAACTTTTTTTATAGTCACCTGGTTAAGGTATCACATTTTAAGCAATAAAATGTTTCATTTCTTATTTAAAAAAGAAAATTAACTGTTTATTTACAGTATTTCCACCTTCTGATGTACTTCTGGTATTGTTTGGAAAAGGCTTAAGTAGTTTAGGAAAAATCTGCAGAATGTGTCTATATTTTAATCTGGTTAAATGTCAGAATAATCAATAGATTATTCAATTACTAAAATAATTATTAGTTGCAGCCTTAAGAGGATTGATCAGCTTTTTAGTCAAAATTGTCTCATAAAGTTGTTGTATGTAAACATTTGACCCTCTGTGGATTAGAGAACATGGACAGGAAATTCAACTTGTGTGCCCAATTGTAGTTTCTAAAATTAAATAAAAAGATAAATAAATCTCTTCATCTCCCTAAAAATGTTGTAATAGATCATTAAAAGCCCAGATCTAAAGCATCGTTCACATCCCTGATTAGTGTATTTCAGCTTCTGGCTGCGTGCATTCCTCTAAATTCATCTTCCAGGACAACTGCCCCTGACAGCAGCCTTCTGATCTGCGCTGTAATTCGTGCACTTGAGCAGAAATTGTGTACAAAGGACTCGATGGGGAAATACGGTCATCACTAAATCAATTCCTTCCCATCACCGAAGCCAAAACGCGCCAGAGCTCCTGCAGGAATCAATGATAGGCTCTGCATTAAGGAAACTTTCTTTGATTTTATATGGTTTACAGGCTCTGTAGGGAGTGGTTAGGAGACTGAGCGGCACAGTTCAACGATCGCCACGCCACAGAGCTAAAGAAAAATACAGGGATGGGGTCGCAGCAATTACATGTTAGGAAAATAATCAAGCAACAAAACAAACATTGTTCCTAATTATGACAAAATGAAAGCGGATAGTTAAGGGTTTGTACGTTTTTCCCCACTGTAAAAATATTTTCAAGGCAAGTTTTCTAACTTTTCCAGCACAATTTTGGAGATAAAAAGCAATACAAATAAATACAAAAAACATCTTAAATTCGCTATTATACATCATTTATTCTACATTCTGCAACAGGGACAAAGTAAACTAACATATAACAAAATGTTATGCTTTGAAATGTCTCACACACAACCTACACACCTGACTGGTCCGAGAAAAAAAACACGAACTTAACAAATTCGCCAATTTCAACAATGTTGTTCAATGTAAAAGATATAAGATCATGAAGTTACTGCAACTTTTGGAATAATAAATATAAGGTAATGTAATGAATAGTAAATATTCATTATTATTTCAACCAAATCATGGGTTATTGACCTTCCTGCTCAAATTAAATGTTTAAACAACAAAATACAAAGTAAGTTACAAAAAAATGATCTTGCTATTTTTTCTGGCATTTTGCTAATAAAAATAATTTTGGTGATTCTAACTGACCTAAAACAAGAAAAGTTTTATCTGATTTAACTTCAGTGAGAAAAAAATTATCCAATATCTGGTTTCAACTGTAAAAAAACGTTTTCCAAATTTAGGCTTTTGATAAAACATTTGATTTCACTTTATTAAAAAACTGCACAGTTTGGGGTGTGCTGTGGTGGCGCAGGAGTTAAGCACAACCCACATATGGAGGCCTTAGTCCTTGACGCAGCTGTCGCAGGTTCAATTCCCGGCCTTGGCGACTTTTCCTGCATGTCTTCCCCCTACTCTCGTTACCCACTTTCCTGTCAATTGACTATCAAATAAAGGCCACTAGAGCCAAAAAAATCTTTAAAAAAAACCTGCAAAGTTTGAATTTCAAGCACTTTCCAAATCTTGAAAATTAACTATTAAAATTCAAGCACCAGTAGTACAAAGCTTGTGTATAATAATGGAAACTTTTAGCTTTTTAAACACAAATCTGATTAAAGAATCCAGCTGCTATTTTCTCTTTGGAGCAACAAGGGTGTACTTAGTTTCTTTTCTTTTTTTTACATAAAGAAACCTCAGTTTTACTGCAGCAAATGATCAAATAATTGTCAATCATTGTTGGTTGCCAACTACATTCATGCTGTTTGTTTTCAAACTCGTTGCGTTGCTTTCTGTGCCATGCACACTTATGACTGATTGCATTAGTGAAAACAAACGAGTGAAGAGTAGTAAACCGTGGTGAGCTGCTTGGAAAATCACACTTAATTGGTTGAAGTAAAAATCTAAGAGGCCTAGACGAACTTGTTTTCTTCCGTGCTCTGATTTTTTTGTCGTACAGTATAACATTTGTATTGTTTATCAGTCAGCAGTGTCTGGTCAGGATGGTAATTATTTTGATGAGTGCAAAACATCTCACTGATTGAGGACGGCAGAGATTGTTCACTGATTGTTTAATGGAAGCGTTCATTGTTGGCCTCTCTGCTGCTGGGTACAAAGAGCAACAGGAGGGAAACCTGACTTCCTCTCTTCTCTGCTGATGCACTGCACAAGAGTCTTGTAGCGAATATTTCTACCCAATTATACGGCATACTACGACGGAGCATTCTGGTTGTGGTAAGAAAATACAAAAAATAAATTACAAGAATAAAGCTGTATTATAATACCACTTTATTCAGGTAATTACATGATTTTATTCTCGTATTATTGCAACTTTTTTCTCATATTTTGAATTTATTCTCATATTATTTGAACTTTATCCCCGTAATTAGGGAGGTGTGAATGCGGAACCGATCACAAAAGTGAACTCTGGTTCGCCTACAAACCTCGGTCTCGGTTTGGCTCAAGTGAACCCTGGTGCGGTTTAAATGAATATGTGAATGCCAAGCGAACCAGAGACCACTTCAAAAAAGTTGAAGTGGACTGCAGTGCAAAGAATTCTGGGTAAATAGAACCAAAACAAACACAACAGGCTAGAACTAGATATCAAAGACAAAACAGAAATCCTACAACTGCTAAAATCTGATGCTACTCCATTTCAGTTTACATTTAACAAAGAAGGGAGTTGCACTCATTGTCTTATTCTGAGGTTTTTATGTTGTTTTTCAGTGGTTCTTGGTGCAGCTCCCCCACAGGCAAGGAGGTTTTTCAGTTAATTTGGACCGTTTGACATATTGCAGTGTGAAAGAGAACCAAAGCAGCTGAAAATGTAACAAATATTGCAACTTTGGTCCACAATCGAACAGAGTTTACCGGACTATTAGATGTGAAAACACTCTTAGCCACATTGACCAAACACTGACCACTTTATGAGTCAGGCTCTTGTAGTCCATATTTGTTAAATTAGTAAACTGCTAAATTACAAAACTATCTTTCTTCAATCCTCCAATCTAAGAAATAAAATCAAACAGCAGAAAAAGCTATTTGAAACTGGCAGAGAGGATCTGCCAATGCAGAGGGAAATATTTTGGGTTTTTTTTACAATCCACTTACCCCAGAAATGAATTTTTCAGTAAATATCGTCAGATTTTTTGGTGTTCAGTTAATGACTTTTCAAATTTCAGAAAAAGCTAAAAGAAACCACAATATTCCAGAAGATTTCCCACTATGACCACATGTTCACTTACCTGCATGTGGACCAAACCAAAACATTTCAGTAAATGATTACAGTGCAAAAACACCAAATACTATCAAGTATTTCAGTCTGGCTTGCAGCGCAAATAATATAGTACACCTGAAGTAAGATAAAACATAAAACTAACCTTTAAGTTACTAGAACTATTTCAATTACTGACTTAAAACAAGCTCCTGAAAAGTTACTTGTGGTTTAGTTTTGTCTCATTTCAAGTGTACTAAGATACGATTAGGCAAAGATTACTTGGTAAAATTGTTGTTTTTCAAGTGTACAGCTAATTTAGAAATATATATGGAAGGTATTTGTTTCTTAAATAAAACAACCGTTCTGTATTTTTTCAGTTTAGTTTTGTGTCTTTAGTGAGTTTCATTTAAATAGCCTCTATAAGAAAATGTCTGAAGAACGGATAGTTTGTTCTTTCTCCATTTATTCCAGGCGCCAAAATAAAAATGCACCAGACATTCGCCCCATCTTTCCTGTTCCTCTGCTTGTTTTACTTTGTCCTCTCCCTCTGTGGTTGCTAGATGTACTCATCTATTTAACATTTAAGTTCACAGTCCACTTGACCATCCGTGATTAGACCACACGGATGAGTCTGTAAGATGGATTATACGGTATTTCATCAAACACCAAATATGACCCT